>NC_057801.1:654165627-654335627 GCF_018294505.1 Triticum aestivum | reverse complement strand
TAATTGTTGCCCACAAACCGGTACTAATGATGTACGCCCGCCTAGTCGTTGGAACCGGCAGTAATGGTCACATTAGTGCCGGCTCAAAATCAAACCAGCACTAATGTGTCTCAGGTTAGCCCCTTTTTCTACTAGTGCAGCATTCCGGCGCCACCAGAAGCAAGGGGGGAGAGAGCCCCCTTCGTCTTATTCTTCCTTGACCTCCTCCCTAGATGGAAGAAGGGTTTCCCCTCTGGTCCTTGGCTCCCATGGCGTGGGAGGGGCGAGAGCCCTCCGAGATTGGATCTGTCTCTCTGTCTCTCTCTGTTTCTGCGTTCTCGGATTCTGCCCTGGCACCGTTTCTTTTATATCTGGAGATCCGTAGCTCCGATTGGATTGGAACCTTCGCCCAGATCTTTTTCCAAAAATTAGCTTTCTTGCGGCCAAAGAAGGGCATCAACCGCCTTACGAGGGGCCTAGGAGGGTGGGGGCCCTGTCTCGTGGCCACCTCGGGCACCGTCTCACATTGATTTTTCTTCCCAAAAATCACAAATATTCCAAAATAATTCTCCGTCCGTTTTTATCTCGTTTGGACTCCGTTTGATATGGGGTTTCTGCGAAACATAAAACATGCAACAGACAGGAACTGGCACTGGGCACTGGATCAATATGTTAGTCCCAAAAAATAGTATAAAAAGTTGCCAAAAGTATATGAAAGTTGTAGAATATTGGCATGGAACAATCAAAAATTATAGATACGACGGAGACGTATCAACATCCCCAAGCTTAATTCCTGCTCGTCCTCGAGTAGGTAAATGATAAAAAAAAAGATAATTTTTGACGTGGAATGCTACCTAGCATAATCTTGATCATAAATCTAATCATGGCATGAATATTAAGACACGGGTGATTCAAAGCAATAGTCTATCATTTGACATAAAAACAATAATACTTAGGGCAACCCAACAAACAATCATGACTTTCAAAATATCAATGCTTCAGAACAATGTCCCTACAAAATCATATAGTCTTGTATGCTCCCTTTTCTTAACACAAGGTACCCCTCATGCCTATCCCGGTGTCAGCCAACCAATTGTTTCATACATTAGTATTCTCAAACTTTTTCAACTCTCACGCAATACATGAGCGTGAGCCATGGATATAGCACTATGGATGGAATAGAATATGATAGTGGAGGTTATGTGGAGAAGACAAAAAGGGAGAAAGTCTCACATCGACGCGGCTAATCAACGGGCTATGGAGATGCCCATCTATTAATGTCAATGCGAGGAGTAGGGATCGCCATGCAATAGATGCACTAGAGCTATAAGTGTATGTAATCTCAAACTGAAAACTATGTGGGTGTGCATCCAACTTGCTTGCTCATGAAGACCTAGGGCATTTGAGGATGCCCATCATTGGAATATACAAGCCAAGTTCTATAATGAAAATTCCCACTAGTATATGAAAATGATAACATAGGAGACTCTCTATATGAAGAACATGGTGCTACTTTGAAGCACAAGTGTGGTAAAAGGATAGTAACATTGCCCCTTTTCTTTTTTTTTCTTTTTTTTCTTTTTTTTTGGGCGGGCTTCTTTGGCCCCCTTTTTTATTTAGGCTTCTTTGGCCTCTCTTTTTTTATTTTTTTTATTTTTTATGGGGCAATGCTCTATAATGATGATCATCACACTTTTATTTACTTACAATCCAATATTACAAGTCGATACTAGAACAAAGATATGACTCTATATGAATGCCTCCGGCGATGTACCGGGATGTGCAATGATCTAGCGTAGCAATGACATCAAAAAACGGACAAGCCATGAAAACATCATGCTAGCTATGTTAATATCATGCAAAGCAATATGACAATAAATGCTCAGGTCATGTATATGATGATGATGGAAGTTGCATGGCAATATATCTCGGAATGGCTATGGAAATGCCATGATAGGTAGGTATGGTGGTTGTTTTGAGGAAGATATAAGGAGGCTTATGTGTGATAGAGCGTATCATATCACGGGGTTTGGATGCACCGGCGAAGTTTGCACCAACCCTCGAGGTGAGAAAGGGCAATGCACGGTACCGAAGAGGCTAGCAATGATGGAAAGGTAAAAGTGCGTATAATCCATGGACTCAACATTAGTCATAAAGAACTCACATACTTATTGCAAGAATTTAAAATCCCTTGAAACAAAGTACTACATGCATGCTCCTAGGGGGGAGGTTGGTAGGAGTTAACCATCGTGCGCCCCCGACCTTCATGCAAAGATAAACAATCAAAATACAATGCGCGCCAATTTGGTTACATAGTTAGTAGACCATACGTGCATGCTTCGGGAATCACAAACCTTAACACCAACATCCTTACTAAACACAACCATCTACTAGTACCTCCCACATATTATCATCTCTATATCGCAAAACTATTGCAAGGAATCAAACATATCATATTCAGTCATCCACAAGTTTATGTAGGATTTTATGACTAACCATGTGAATGACCAATTCCTGTCATCTCTCTAAATAGATATAAGTGAAGAAAAAGAGTTTAATTCTTTCTACAAAATATATGCCCACGCTCTAACAAATATAAGTGAAGCAAAAGAGCATTCTACAAATGGCAGTTTTCTATGTTAAGAGAAACAGGCAATCCAAACTTCAAATGATATAAGTGAAGCACATGAAGCATTCTATAAAGCCATACTCAAAAGATATAAGTGAAGTGCAATGAGCATTCTATAAATCAACCAAGGACTATCTCATACCACAATGGTGCATAAAAAAAATTGAAAACTTAATGCAAAAGATGCTCCAAGACTTACACATATCGCATGAACGAAATGAATACGAAAACATACCGATACTTGTTGAAGAAAGAGGGGATGCCTTCCGGGGCATCCCCAAGTTTAGACGCTTGAGTCTCTTTGAATATTTACTTGGGGTGCCTTGGGCATCCCCAAGCTTGAGCTCTTGCCTCTCTTTCTTTTCCTCATATCGAGACCTCCTTGATCAAACACTTCATCCACACAAAACTTCAACAGAAAACTCGGTAAGATCCGTTAGTATAATAAAGCAAATCACTACTTTAAGTATTATAGAAAACCAATTCATATTTTGTTTTTTCATTGTGTCTACTGTAATATAACTTTTTCATGGCTGAATCCACAGATATAAATTGACAGTTTCATCAAAACAAGCAAACAATGCATCAAAAACAGAATCTGTCAAAAACAGAACATCTGTAGAAATCTGAACATTCACCATACTTCTGGTACCCAATTTTTTTTACCAAAATTATTAAAAATAAAAAATTTGTACAACAAGACAGTGCAAAAAGAATCAGAACCATTTGACGTTCCAGTTAAAAATGTAAAATCGCGCACTACAGCCAAAGTTTCTGTCCTGCACCGTACAAACCAACAAGCATTGTAAACATCCTAAAGTCAAACCTTGTCACATTATTTTTATAATACAATGGAATTATACAAGGGAGTAATTATTTTTGATGAAAAGTTTCTGTAATCAAGATTCACAAAGTTTCCGTGAGCATGAACAAAGTTCAAGGCTAGGTCCCACTTCAATAATGCTTGTCTTTCTCACTTTCACTTTCCTTTTTGAAAAGTTTTTAGGTTCCCCTCTTTATTTTTTTTGTTTTTAGACTATATAAAAGCACTCAACAGAAATAGATGACTCTCTAAAACTTCCGGGTTTCTCCCTGGCAGCACTTTCTTTAAAGCCATTAAGCTAGGCATATAGTGCTCAAGTAATGGATCCACCCGGATCCCAAGGTATATCAAAGCCAATTTTAATTAACATTGATTTTTAATTTAGTAGTGAGCACAAAGTAACATATATCATGCAGCAACGAAGTCTAACTCGCTTCCTATGCATCGGCATGTCATTAAAGAACAATTCATGCACACCAAGTAAAGGCCAATGCATAGTATAAGCAGTTTCTTGCAATTCTATCGTGTTGGAAACATAAAGAGGCGGAGATGTAGTTCCTCTCTCATAATAATTGCAAGTAGGAGCAACAACCACACACATATTATATTCATCAAAATCATCATGTGCAATGGTAAAAGGCAACCCATCAATATAATCCTTAGTAAGGACAAACTTCTCCGATATAGTGTAGTTGGGAGAATTCAAAAAGATAATAGAACTATCATGCGTGGGTGCAATAGCAACAATTTCATATTTAACATAAGGAACTATAGCAAGTTCATCTCCATAAGCATAATTCATATTGGCATCTTGGCCACGAGCATAGCAAGCATCATCAAAAAGGGGTAATTCAAAAGAATCAACAGGATCATAACAATCATCATAGCAATCATCCTTCGGTAAGCACGAAGGGAAATTAAACAATGTATGAGTTGAAGAGTTACTCTCATTAGAAGATGGGCACGGGTAGCTAATCCGCTCTTCCTCCTTTTGTTCTTCGCTCTCCTCGTCATTTTTTTCATCCAATGAGCTCACACTTTCATCAATTTCTTCTTCCATAGACTCCTGCAAAATATTAGTCTCTTCTTGGAGAGCAGAGACTTTCTCAATAAATGCATCAATATTGTAATTGTATTCATAATTCTTATAAAAATATTTAAGTATAGCAAACAATTTAGGTCTATAAACTGAATCATCAAAATCATCAAACTCTTTAAACATAGATTCAATCTCATAAGCACCCATAAAAGCAACAAATTCTTCTATTTGTTCCACATCATAGTAATCATATACACCATTAGCATAAGAAGCTAAGGTTTTATTATCATTGAAATTGCATGATAAGGGAAGGTGTGGAGCCTTCATCCTAGAGCAACAAGTATAATCATATATCAAGCATAGTTGATGAGCATACCAACGCAACATAGAAATTTGATCCCATAATACTTTCCCTTTTTGTGTCAAGCGATAATCCCTAAAGTATTCACGTTGATCCATGATACGTCTCCAACGCATCTATAATTTTTTATTGTTCCATGCTATTATATTACCCCTTTTGGATGTTTATGGGCTTTATTTTACATATTTATATCATTTTTGGGACTATCCTACTAATCGGAGGCCCAGCCCGTATTGCTGTTTTTTGCCTATTTCAGTATTTCGAAGAAAAGGAATATCAAATAGAGTCCAAACGGAATGAAACCTTCGGGAGCGTGATTTTTGGAACGAACGTGATCCAGAGGACTTGGAGTGCAAGCCAAGAAGCGACCGAGGCGGCCAGGAGATAGGAGGGCGCGCCCACCCCCTCTGGGCACGGCCCCTGTCTCGTGGGCCCCTCGAGCGGCCACCGACGTACTTCTTCCTCCTATATATACCCATGTACCCCGAAAACATCCAGGGAGCCAACGAAAAACAATTTCCACCACCGTAACCTTCTGTATCCGTGAGATCCCATCTTGGAGCCTTTGCCGACGCTCCACCGGAGGGGAATCAACCATGGAGGGCTTCTACATCAACACCATAGCCCCTCTAATGAGTTGTGAGTAGTTTACCACAGACCTTCGGGTCCATAGTTATTAGCTGGATGGCTTCTTCTCTCTTTTTGGATCTCAATATCATGTTCTCCCCTCTCTTGTGGAGATCTATTTGATATAACTCTTTTTGCGGTGTGTTTGTCGAGATCCGATGAATTGTGGGTTTATGATCAAGTTTATCTATGAGAAATATTTGAATCTTCTCTGAATTCTTTTATGTATGATTGACTTATCTTTGCAAGTCTCTTCGAATTATCAGTTTGGTTTGGCCTACTAGATTGATCTTTCTTGCCATGGGGGAAGTGCTTAGCTTTGGGTTCAATCTTGCGGTGTCCTTTCCCAGTGACAGCAGGGACAGCAAGGCACGTATTGTATTGTTGCATTGAGGATAAAAAGATGGGGTTTATATCATATTTCTTGAGTTTATCCCTCTACATCATGCCATCTTTCTTAATGCATTACTCTTTTCTTATGAACTTAATACTCTAGATGCATGCTGGATAGCGGTCGATGTGTGGAGTAATAGTACTAGATGCAGGCAAGAGTCAGTCTACTTGTTGCGGACGTGATGCCTATATACATGATCATGCCTAGATAATCTCATAATTATTCGCTTTTCTTTCAATTGCTCGACAGTAATTTGTTCACCCACCGTAATACTTATGCTATCTTGAGAGAAGACACTAGTGAAACCTATGGCCCCTGGGTCTATCTTTTATTATATAAGATTTCAATCTACTTTTATTTGCATCTTTACTTTTTGCATCTATATTATAAAATAGCAAAAATATATTTATCTTATCATACTATCTCTATCAGATCTCACTTTCGCAAGTAGCCGTGAAGGGATTGACAACCCCTTTATTGCGTTGGTTGCGAGTTCTTTGTTTGTTTGTGTAGGTGTGTGGGACTTTTGAGGAGCCTCCTACTGGATTGATACCTTGGTTATCAAAAACTGAGGGAAATACTTACGCTACTATTGCTGCATGACCCTTTCCTCTTCTAGGAAAACCAACGCAAGCTCAAGACGTAGCAAGAAGGATTTCTGGCGCCGTTGCCGGGGAGGTCTTCGCTCAAGTCAAGACATACCAAGTACCCATCACAAACTCATCTCCCTCGCATTTACATTATTTGCCATTTGCCTCTTGTTTTCCTCTCCCCCACTTCACCCTTGCCGTTTTATTTGGCCTCTCTTTTCCAATCTCCTCCTCTCTTTTTCGCTTGCCTTTTTTCTGTTTGCTCGTGTGTTAGATCGTTTATCTTGTCGTTATGACTAGTTCCTTATCCGCTCCTATGTCTCCCGAGTTTGAAGTTCTTCACTTCAAGCAAAGGCAAGTAGAAAACTTAAAAGATGCTTGGTATAGGATGATGGAATCTTATCGCAATTGCACCCTAGAGGTGAATTTTAGAATTCTTCTTCGCAATTTTTATGTTGGGCTAAACATGACGCATAGACAACTCTCGGACTACATTGCCAAGGGGAATTTTATTGAAATTGATCCTAGTATTGTGCATGAAATTATAGAGGGAATATTGGGAACACTACCTAAAAAGGGAGGACCACATCCTACCCAAGAAGAAACACAAGTGTTTGGAAAGATTTGCGAAGTAACAAAAAAATTACAAAAGCCTCTTGAGCCTCTTAAAAGTGTTAGCGGAAATCTTCACCGCATGAATATGTTGATTACTCTTTGCAATAAGCGGTTGGATTCTTTAGATCTAAAAATTTCTGAGTATGAAGGGAAACATAAAGAACCTCCCGTATTTGATCATGACTCCGCTAAAAAACTAAAAATTAAAGATAGCACTACTTAGATCTATCTTCGCTTTTATGCCTAGCTAGGGGCGTTAAACGATAGCGCCAGTTGGGAGGCAAGCCAATTTTATTTGTGTTTTTTGTTTTTGTTTCTGTTTAGTAATAAATTTTGCATCTACCCTCTGTTTAGATGTGTTTCTATGTTTTAATTAGTGTTTGTGCCAAGCAGAACCTATAGGATAACCTATGATGATAGTTAATTTGATTCTGCTGAAAAACAGAAACTTTTCATGCACGAAATTAGTTTTGTTAAATCACAGAAACGTGATTTTGCGTTGATTATTTTTTTTGATGATAAATAGACAAATTTTCCAGGACTTACTATTTTGGTAAGATTTTTAGAGTTCCAGAAGTTTGCGTTAGTTATAGATTGCTACAGACTGTTCTATTTTTGACAGATTCTGCCTTTCGTGTGTTGTTTGCTTATTTTGATGCATCTATGGCTAGTAAAATAGTTTATAAACCATAGAGAAGTTGGAATACAGTAGGTTTAACACCAATATTAATAAAGAGTGAGTTCATTACAGTACCTTATGTGGTGGTTTTGTTTTCTTTCACTAACGGAGCTTATGAGATTTCCTGTTGAGTTTTGTGTTGTGAAGTTTTCAAGTTTTGGGTAAAGATTCGATGGACTATGGAATAAGGAGTGGCAAAAGCCTAAGCTTGGGGATGCACATGGCACCCCAAGATATTCAAGAATAGCCAAAATCCTGTGCTTGGGGATGCCCCGGGAAGGCATCCCCTCTTTCATCTTCGTTCATTGGTAACTTTACTTGGAGCTATATTTTTATTTGCCACATGATATGTGTTTTGCTTGTAGTGTCATGTATGATATTAGTATTTGATTTTTAGTTTACCACAATCATCCTTGCTGAACACACCTTTTGGGAGAAGCCTACTTGATTAGAATTTATTAGAATACTCTATGTGCTTCACTTATATCTTTTGAGCTAGATAGTTTTTGCTCTAGTGCTTCACTTATATCTTTTAGAGCACGGCGGTTGCTTAATTTTGTAGAAATTGCTAGTCTCTCATGCTTCACTTATATTATTTTGAGAGTCTTTTAGAACAGCATGGTATTTGCTATGGTTATAAAATTGGTCCTAGAATGTTAGGCATCCAAGTTGGGTATAATAAAAACTATCATAGGAAGTGAATTGGATGCTATGATCAATTTGATACTTGATAATTGTTTTGAGACATGGAGGTAGTGATATTAAAGTCATGCTAGTTGGGTGATTATCAATTTAAATAATGCTTGTGTTGAAGTTAGCAAGTCCCGTAGTATGCACGTATGGTTAAAGTTGTGTAACAAATTTGAAACATGAAGTGTACTTGGATTGTGCATCCTTATGAGTGGCGGTCGGGGACGAGTGATGGTTTTTTCTACCAATCTATCCCTCTAGGAGCATGCGTGTAGTGCTTGGTTTTTGATGACTTCTAAATTTTCGCAATAAGTATATGTGTTCTTTTGACTAATGTTGAGTCCATGGATTATACGCACTTTTACCTTTCCACCATTGCTAGCCTCTTCGGTACTGTGCATTGCCCTTTCTCACCTTGAGAGTTGGTGCAAACTTCGTCGGTGCATGCAAACCCCGTGATATGATACACTCTATCACACATAAACCTCCCTATATCTTCCTCAAAACAGCCACCATACCTACCTATTATGGCATTTCCATAGCCATTCCGAGATATATTGCAATGCAACTTTCCACTGTTCCGTTCATCATCATGACATACATTACTTTTGTCATATTGCCATTGCATGATCATGTAGTTGACATCGTATTTGTGGCAAAGCCACCATGCATAATTTTTCATACATATCACTCTTGATTCATTGCACCATCCCAGTACACCACCGGAGGCATTCATATAGAGTCATATCTTGTTCTAGTTTCGAGTTGTAATTCATATGTTGTAATTAATAAAAGTGTGATGATCATAATTATTAGAGCATTGTCCCCAAAAAGAAAAAAAGAAAGGACAAAAGAAAAAAAAGAAAGGCCAAAGGAAAAAAATAAAAATAAAAAATAAAAAGGGGCAATGTTACTATCTCTTTTCCACACTTGTGCTTCAAAGTAGCACCATGTTTTTCATATAGTGAGTTTCATATATTGTGCTTCAAAGTAGCACCATGTTCTTCATATAGAGAGTCTCGTATGTTGTCACTTTCATATACTAGTGGGAATTTTTCATTATAGAACTTGGCTTGTATATTCCTACGATGGGCTTCCTCAAATGCCCTAGGTCTTCGTGCACAAGCAAGTTGGATGCACACCCACTAGTTTTCTTTTGTTGAGCTTTGATTCATTTATAGCTCTAGTGCATCCGTTGCATGGCAATCCCTACTCCTCATGTTGACATCAATTGATGGGCATCTCCATAGCCCGTTGATTATCCTCTTCAATGTGAGACTTTCTCCCTTTTTTGTCTTCTCCACACAATCCCCATCATCATATTCTATTCCACCCATAGTGCTATATCCATGGCTCACGCTCATGTATTGCGTGAAAGTTGAAAAGGTTTGAGATTATTTAAGTACAAAACAATTGCTTGGCTTGTCATCGAGGGTGTAGAATTTGGGAACATTTTTGTGTGACGAAAATGAAGCATTGCCTAACTATATGATTTTGTAGGGATGAACTTTCTTTAGCCATGTTATTTTGAGAAGACATGATTGCTTTGATTAGTATGCTTGAAGTGTTACTATTTCTTTTATCAATACGAACTTTTATTTTGAATCATTTGGATCTGAACATTCATGCCACAATAAAGAAAATTACAATGAGAATTGTGCTAGGTAGCATTCCACATCAAAAATTCTGTTTTTATCATTTACCTACTCGAGGACAAGCAGGAATTAAGCTTGGGGATGCTTGATACGGCTCCAATGTATCTATAATTTTTGGTTGTTCCATGCTATTATATTACCCCTTTTGGATGTTTATGGGCTTTATTTTACATATTTATATCATTTTTGGGACTAACCTACTAACCGGAGGCCCAACCCGTATTGCTGTTTTTTTTTGCCTATTTCAGTATTTCAAAGAAAAGGAATATCAAACGGAGTCCAAACGGAATGAAACCTTCGGGAGCGTGATTTTTGGAACGAACGTGATCCAGAGGACTTGGAGTGCAAGCCAAGAAGCGATCGAGGCGGCCAGGAGATAGGAGGGCACGCCCACCCCCTCTGGGCGCGCCCCCTGTCTCATGGGCCCCTTGAGCGGCCACCGACGTACTTCTTCCTCCTATATATACCCATGTACCCCGAAAACATCCAGGGAGCCAATGAAAAACAATTTTCACCGCCGTAACGTTCTGTATCCGCGAGATCCCATCTTGGAGCCTTCGCCGGCGCTCCGCCGGAGGGGGAATCGACCATGGAGGGCTTCTACATCAACACCATAGCCCCTCCAATGAGTTGTGAGTAGTTTACCACAGACCTTCGGGTCCATAGTTATTAGCTAGATGGCTTCTTCTCTCTTTTTGGATCTCAATACCATGTTCTCCCCCTCTCTTGTGGATATCTATTTGATGTAACTCTTTTTGCGGTGTGTTTGTCGAGATCCGATGAATTGTGGGTTTATGATCAAGTTTATCTATGAGAAATACTTGAATCTTCTCTGAATTCTTTTATGTATGATTGAGTTATCTTTGCAAGTCTCTTCGAATTATTAGTTTGGTTTGGCCTAGTAGATTGATCTTTATTTCCATGGGAGAAGTGCTTAGCTTTGTGTTCAATCTTGCGGTGTCATTTCCCAGTGACAGCAAGGGCAGCAAGGCACCTATTGTATTGTTGCCATCGAGGATAAAAAGATGGGGTTTATATCATAATGCTTGAGTTTATCCCTCTACATCATGTCATCTTTCTTAATGCATTACTCTGTTCTTATGAACTTAATACGCTAGATGCATGCTGGATAGCGGTCAATGTGTGGAGTAACAGTAGTAGATGCAGGCAGATGTCGGTCTACTTGTTGTGGACGTGATGCCTATATACATGATCATGCCTAGATAATCTCATAAATATTCGCTTTTCTATCAATTGCTCGATAGTAATTTGTTCACCCACCGTAATACTTATGCTATCTTAAGAGAAGCCACTAGTGGAACCTATGGCCCCCGGGTCTATCTTTTATCATATAAGCTTTCAATCTACTTTTATTTGCATCTTTACTTTTCGCATCTATATTATAAAATACCAAAAATATATTTATCTTATCATACTATCTCTATGAGATCTCACTTTCGCAAGTGGCTGTGAAGGGATTGACAACCCCTTTATTGCGTTGGTTGCGAGTTCTTTGTTTGTTTGTGTAGGTGTGTGGGACTTTTGAGGAGCCTCCTACTGGATTGATACCTTGGTTCTCAAAAACTGAGGGAAATACTTACGCTACTATTGCTGCATCACCCTTTCCTCTTCAAGGAAAACCAACACAAGCTCAAGACATAGCAATCCAACGTGTCTCCCATAACAAAGTTGAATGGGGTTTTCTCAGGATTATCAAAATAGTACATAATTTCTGTCACATAACGAGCATCGAGGGCTTTAGGAGGTTCCCCATCTCCATGAGTAGCAGTACACCTAATTGTTTTGGTATTTAGTGTTCCATATCCATAACTAAAGATAGAGAACAACTTAGAACAGCAAATAAAAATTACTTAGTGAGAAAGCAAACAAGCACACACGAGAAAATTCACCCCACGCCGTGACTCCTCGGCAACGGTGCCAGAAAAAGGTCTTGATAACCCGCAAGTATATGTGATAGTTGTAGCCTCTTTCGATAAGTAAGAGTGTCGAACCCAATGAGGAGCTAAAGGTAGAACAAATATTCTCTCAAGCCCTATCTGCCACTGATACGACTATACGCACGCTTAGTGTTTGCTTTACCTAGAACAAGTATGAAACTAGAAGTACTTTGTAGGTGTGATAGCATAGGTTTGCAAGATAATAAAGAACACATAAATAAAAAGTAGGGGCTGTTTAGATAAAGAAACAATAAAGTAAATATAACGAGTGTGGAAAAGTGGTGGTAGGAGTTGTGAAATTGTCCCTAAGCAATTGACTATGTTACTAGACTTGTAATCACTATTGCAATTCTATTTGAGGGAGAGGCATAAGCTAACATACTTTCTCTTCTTTGATCATATGCACTTATGATTGGAACTCTAGCAAGCATCCACAACTACTAAAGATCATTAAGGTAAAACCCAACCATAGCATTAAAGTATCAAGTCCCCTTTATCCCATATGCAAACAACCTACTTACTTAGGTTTGTGCTTCTGTCACTCACGCCACCACCATAAGCAAATCATGAACATGTTGCAAACCCTACATCGGGAATCCCTCATGCTTGCGCGACACGGAGGGCACAATAGGACAACACCAATAATAAAACATGCAACTCAAACCAATCATAGCAATTCATCAATCTCCGGTAGGACAATGAAAATCTACTTAGACATCAGAGGATGGCAACACATCATTGGATAATAATATGAAGCATAAAGCACCATGTTCAAGTAGAGGGTACAACGGGTTGCGGGAGAGTGAACCGCTGAATATAGATGGGGGAAGGTCATGGAGTTGTTGGTGAAGATGGCAGAGGTGTTGGTGAAGATCGCGGTGATGATGATGGCCCCCGGCAGCGTTCCGGCGCCACCAGAAGCAAGGGGGAGAGAGAGAACCCCTTCTTCTTCTTCTTCTTCCTTGACCTCATCCCTACATGGGAGAAGGGTTTCCCCTCTGGTCGTTGGCTCCCATGGCATGGGAGGGGCGAGAGCCCCTCCGAGATTGGATCTGTCTCTCTGTCTCTCTCTGTTTCTGCGTTCTCGGATTCTGCCCTGGCACCGTTTCTTTTATATTTGGAGATCCGTAGCTTCGATTGGAATGAAACCTTCGCTCAGATCTTTTTCCAAAAATTATCTTTCTTGCGGCCAAAGAAGCGCATCAACTGCCTTACGAGGGGCACAGGAGGGTGGGGGCACGCCCACCTGGAGTGGGCGTGGGCCCCTCTCTCGTGGCCACCTCGGGCACTGTCTCGCATTGATTTTACTTCCCCAAAATCACAAATATTCCAAAATAATTCTCCGTCCGTTTTTATCCCGTTTGGACTCCGTTTGATATGGGGTTTCTGCGAAACATAAAACATGCAACAGATAGGAACTGGCACTGGGCACTGGATCAATATGTTAGTCCCAAAAAATAGTATAAAAAGTTGCCAAAAGTATATGAAAGTTGTATAATATTGGCATGAAACAATCAAAAATTATAGATACGACGGAGACGTATTAGGTCTTCATGGCAAGCCGGAAGCTTAAGAAATATTTCCAGGGTCACCCCATCACTGTGGTCAGTTCTGCTCCTTTAGGAGATATCATCCAAAATAGAGAGGCCACGGGACGAGTCGCCAAGTGGGCCATTGAACTTGGGCCTCATGGTTTAAAGTATGTACCACACATGGCTCTCAAGTCTCAAGCACTGGTGGATTTCATCAACGATTGGATAGAACTACAGATGCCTGAACAGAAGCGACACAACACGTATTGGACTATTCACTTTGATGAGTCCAGGCAATTGGAGGGCTCGGGGGCTAGAGTTGTTTTAGCTTCCCCTCGAGGTGACAAATTTTGTTATGTGCTACGGTTGATGTTTCCCTGTACTAACAATGCAGCTGAGTATGAGGCCTTACTCCATGGTCTTCGGATGGCTAAGGAGATGAGCTTAAGACGGGTAAGGTGTTTTGGCGACTCAGATTTGGTGGCTCAACAAGTATCGGTGAAGTGGGATTCCATGGATCCTCTCATGGCGGCTTATTGCCGTGAAGTTGATGCCATTGCTGGACATTTCAAGGGTTACCAAGTGGAACACATTGAACGCAGAAAGAACGAGGCGGCTGATGCCTTGAGCCGGCTGGGCTCTCAGCGTAAGCCAGTGCCGCCTAATACTTTCTTGGATATTCTGCATAACCCTTTTGTGAAGTTACCTACAGAGGAATACTTGGTTGTTTCTGACCCAGAAGCACAATTGGTGGCGGCTCTTCACGTCATCCCAGATTGGACAGTGCCATATCTAGCTTACATGACCCGGGGCGAGTTGCCTGAGGATGAAACCTTGGCTAGGCAGATAACCCGGTGATCTAAGTCAATGACAATTGCCAATGGCCAGTTGCATCATCGCAGTGTCACTGGGGCGTTTCAGTGTTGTGTCTCTCCTGAAGAAGGCCAAGAAATTCTACGTGAGATTCATGAAGGGGATTCTGGACATCATGCCAGGTCAAAATCCCTTGTGGCCAAGGCTTTCCGTCATGGATTTTATTGGCTGACGGCTCATGCTGATGCAGAGGACCTGGTTAGTAAATGCGACGGTTGTCAGAAGTTCTCAAGACGTGCTCACGTGCCGGCTCAAGAGTTGAGGATGATTCCAATTACTTGTCCGTTTGCAGTCTGGGGGCTTGACATGGTTGGGCCTTTCAAAAGGTCCAAAGATAAAAAGACCCACCTTTTGGTGGCAGTTGATAAATTTACAAAGTGGGTTGAGGCAGAGCCAGTTAGTAAGTCTGATGCAGCTACGACGGTTCAGTTCATGAAGAAGGTGATATTTCGCTTTGGTTTTCCACACAACATTATAACTGACAATGGCACTAATCTGTCTAAAGGCGCCGTGGAAGAATTTTGTCAACGTGAGCATATTCGGCTTGATGTTTCATCAGTGGCTCACCCCAATCCAATGGTCAAGCTGAGAGAGAGCCAATCAGGAGATCTTGAAAGGCATTAAGCCCTGGCTTTTGGTCCTCTTGCAGCGGACGCCGGGTTGTTGGGTTGAGGAGTTACCCTATGTGATATGGAGCATCAATACTACTCCCAACAGGTCTACGGGTTATACGCCTTTCTTCATGGTTTACGGAGCTGAGGCGGTTCTCGCTAGTGACATCTGTCATGACTCGCCCCGTGTGGTGGCTTATGTTGAGGCGGACAATGAACAAGCGCGTCAGGATGCCCTTGACCTGTTAGATGAAAAGCGTGACTTGGCAGCAGCTCGCTCGGTGATTTACCAACAGGGCCTGCGCCGCTATCACAGCTGCCGGGTTAAATCCAAAACCTTTCAGGAAGGTGATTTGGTGCTCCGGCTCATCCAGGATCAAACTGACACACACAAGTTATCCCCACCTTGGGAAGGGCCCTTTGTGGTCAGCAAGAACTTGAACAACAGGTCATACTACCTTATCGATGTTCGAGAGCACAAAGACTCACATAAGTCGGAGGAGGAGACCCGCTGACCGTGGAATATCGCTCATCTTCGGCCTTACTACACTTTAGCCACCGACTCTCATAGTGTACATATTTAGACGATGTATATATTATGATAAATAATAAAGTAGGACCTCTGTCCTTTTTTCATCCTCAAAGGTAATATGTCATTGTTATTATCATTGTCATCTCACATGATCACTTGGGGGCTGGTCGTATTCGAATCTAGCATGACCCGTTTGATCCGGCTTATGATCGTATTCGAATCTAGTTGTTAAACCTTATGATCAATAGGGGGCTTCCTGTTCAAACATAGGTCATATTCGAACCGAAGAGAACATAGCTGCTGGTACCCTTTTGAGTGGCACACTGCCGAGCTCACTAGGGGGCTTCTTGATCGTATTCGAATCATAGCTCAACCCCTTTTGGGAACTGACTTTGATCGTATTCGAATCAGAGTCGTTAAAAACTCTCAAGGTCATTAGGGGGATTCCTATTCAAACATAGGTCGTATTCGAACCAAAGAGAACATAGCTATCGGTACCCTCTTGATCGGCGCAATGCCAAAGCCACTGGGGGCTACATGATTATATTCGAATCCTAGCTTAACCGCTTTGGAACGGTTTATTGATCGTATTCAAATCAAAATCCTTAACTTTTCTATACTCTATTTGGTTTAAGTTTTCTTTGACAGCAGCCTTTAGTTGACTTGAGACTTTTTTCAGGTTTAAAAAGTACAAGTGTGGTTAATTTTAACCCGGCTTGATATTGGCTGATAAGTCGCCAATATATGAGAATCATTATATCTTTGGAAATATTGGTTTCTGAAGATTGGGTTATCACCCTTATTGCCCGGATCATATAAGCCGGCAGTGCAAATTCAAAAAGGTCACAGGTATAAGATTATAGTTGTGTTTTAACATTATATGTTACAACAGGCTTATCTGTGATTCTTTTTCTATCTTAAAAATATCAAGTTATTATGACCCGCCTTACGGTTAAGCCGCCAAGGGATCTTGTGATCTATTTCTATGTACAGGACAGTTAGAAGACTTGGTCAAAGCATAAGGAAAACAGATGAAAATTATAACACGGGTGAATATAACATGGCGGCTTAATAGTACTAAGCACCAAAAATGAACATTATGGCACGGCCAAATCAAAGTTATTTCTATTCTATTACATGACTCCCCGAGTCCAAATGATTCATGTTGTTTTTCAGCACACCACAGGAATGAGCCGCCACGGCAGGTTAACTCTCATGTTGGCCTGAAGCGTCCGGGTTAGCCTTCTCCGCTTCTTCGCCCTGTTCCCTTTCCTAGAAGGTTGATGATGACCAGTCAATGTTGTTCAAAGCTTAAAATTCAGCCTCATCATCAACTAGTCTGGCCGGGTCAACTTCAGGGGCATAGGTATGCTTATGGAGTGGGGGGATCAGATTGGTCACTTTATAGTGAGGTGTTGGAATTCTCCGGTTCTCTGCATCATAGCCCGCCTGGTACTTGGTGAGATCCACTTCGTCAGCTATCAGGGTGTCCACGGGGCGTACCTCCTTCACACAAGCGGCAAAGTCTTCCTGTTCAAAGGAAGTACCATCCTCCTTCAGGCTTGGATAACCAATAGCGATGTCGGCCGGGTCTAACTCTGGTAGCCAAGCTTTGGCCTGGCTTAAAGCATTCACCGCTCCGGCTCTCGTAGCTGACCGCCTTAGTTCCTGGAACCGTTGGGGTAGCATAGAAAGCTTCTTTAGTAGATCCACCAGGAGGGTAGGCACTTCATTTGAGAAAGCCACTATGGCTAAGACACGCTGAGATCCGGTGTACAATTGTTCCACCAGCGTATAAACTGCCTTCAGCTTGATCAACATATCTTGGTTCAGATTTGAACTCCTGGGGCCTGCATAAACATTGTCAGGTGAGTCGGTTCCAATTTGTATGATCAATTGAAAGGTTCAAGAATTTAATACTTGCAGGGCGACTTACCAAAGATCGCTGAGACCATCTGAGAGACATGGCGTTTTAACCCGGATATTCACCGGTTGCTTCTTCAAGAGCCGCCTCTGCCTTCTCAGCTCGATTAATCAACGCATTTTTTTCGTCAGCCCAGGCCTTTTTCTCCATTTCAAATTCTTTCTTCAGCTTTTCTTGTCCAGAAACGCTGAATTTAAACATGGAGTCAGCTCTTTGGGTTTCCGTCTCTTGGGCCTCAAGGCAGTTCTTCAAATCAGACACTTCTGATTCAAGTTGACTCGTGGCGGCCTATACAAATACCGGGTCAAGAATCATGACAAACATGATGCAATATTAAGTCCTAAGCCTTTTGCAAGCGTCAACACTTGGCACTTGGGGGCTAATGTCTACCGAAGAATTTTACTTAACGTGGCGGTTCATGATAGTAAGTCCCAAGCACTTTGCAAGCAAGAGTACTTGGCACTTGGGGGCTAATGCATATTGCTGTTTCAAAGTTTCAAATGTTTTATTCAATACAACCATATGAAGGACCGGTTCAACCATACTGGTTAAGCCGCCCCTTGGGGACTACGGAGTAAGCCGGATTTCTTACATATCTTGTCCATATATGTTACTAATGTCACTAAATTTGTTTCTAAAGTCTACAACGTATTCATCATAAGCAATAGACTTGGGGGCTGGCATAGTAAAGATAAGTAAGTACAGAGAAAGGGTTGTACCTCAAATTTCTGGTGCATATGCTTCACCATGTTAATTTCAATGTCACGGCTGCTGTGCACTTGACTCATATAGTCGGAAAAGACCTCTCCAATACTCAGGTGAGTATAGTCAGTGACATCAAGTTTGACCCTATGGTGTTCAAGAAGCTCTTCGTTGGAGGAGCACTTGGCTAGCACGGTTGGCCTTCCTGGCTCAACAAAGCCGGTTCTGGTGATCTTGACATTATTATTTTGAGGATCATCCATCCTGACCGGGCTAGGAGCTTCCGGATTTTCTGAGCCATCAACGGCTTGCTCAGCAGGCGAGTCAGCAATTGGAGTTGGTATATCTTGAGCTGGTTCAGGTGGCAACTCATGAGTTGACGATTCAGGTGCGGCTATTCCAAGTACTGGCTCGGTCATGACTATGTCTTCAGCCAACTTGTTCTTCTTGACCCTTTTGATGGGCTTGGCTTGTCCACTGCATAAAATCAAAAGGTTAGTGCAAATTCAATGAATTGAAATGAATACAGGATAAGCAGGTTATCATTACCCTGGTGCACTCTTGAAAGCCGACAGATTAGACTGCACTGAGTCACCGGAGGAAGGGGAAGTTTCCTGATAATCTGAGTCAAAAAAATTGAGTGGTTGACGAGTGAGACCCGCCAAAGGATAAAAGAGATATAAATCAGAGGTGACCTCGTTCCGGCGCTTCTTTGGGGTGTTTGGCAAGCCGGAGGAGAGCTCCACATCCTTGTTAGTCCGGGTCTGCCTCCGGCTCTCATGAATCTGTCGCTTCAAAAGAAATTGAGGATCTTGATAAGCTAAGGGATGTGAAAATCTTACTTTCTGGGTTACTCTGCGGATTTTCTCTCTTGGAAAATGCTTAAAGTCGGAGGAAATGATAGTTACCTCTTTAGCCTTGTTATGGCTTTCTCCTGTGTCCTCCTGCTGATAATCAGTGTCAATAAGATGGTTATAAAAGGATCCAAGAGAGTCAAGGGCTACCTCTAACTCAGAAGAATCTTCTAGCCGAAGCAAGTCAGAGGCGGTGGCTTTCTTGCCCTTCTTCTTGGCAGCCTCTTTCCTGGCGGCTTTCTTCTCCTTCCTAGCTTTCTTTGCAGCCTCATGGTCATATTTGACCTTCCAGAATTTATCACCCGCCTGTGAGAGTTAGCAAGAGGTATGAGTATGGGTGAAACATCAAAAAGTCAAAGTAATTTGTTCATATGGGCGGCTTACCTTTGGAGCCGGGTTAGCTTCGCAGAAGGGGGATAGGCCCACCTAACCACAATCCGCTAGGCTCTCATTCAAAATGACTTCGTCATATCATTGATGACATCTTCAGGTAATTCTTCAGGGCTGTGCCACACAAGATCATCCTTTTTTCCTGTGTAGGTGCACATCAAGTAGGGTCGGCGGCGCATTGGAATGACCCGCCAGGCGAGCCAAACCCGGACTAAGTCGATGCTAGTTAACCCATTCCCCAGAAGAGCTTTGATCTTAGCTAAAGTGGGGGCGAGTGTTTTGCATTCGGCGGCTGTAATCTTGCCAGGAAGCTGGTGGTTGGGCCCAAGACGTAGAGCACGAAAACCGGGCAGAGGGTTCTCACCAGCCGGAGAGGTGTCTTGGCAGTAAAACCATGTCTGATTCCAGTCTTTGGGATGACTCGGTGGGTTGGCATAAGAAAAGATTACGTCCCTACGACGCTGGATCGAGACACCACCAAGTTCTAAGCTCTGGCCGTTGGCGCACTCATTCTGGCGGTTCAAGTAGAATAGCTCTCTGAAGAGTAAAATGTTGGGTTCTTCTCCAAGATATACTTCGCTGAATACTTGGAAGTTGCAGATGTTAGACAAGGAATTGGGTCCGATGTCTTGTGGGCGAAGATCAAAGAAGTGCAACACATCACTGAAGAATTTTGAGCCGGGTGGAGAGAAACCTCGGTTCATGTGATCCGTGAAAACAATAACCTCTCCCGTTTTGGGCTGAGGAAATTCCTCCTCCGGGTTAGGAGCACGATAGGACATGATTTCCTTCTTCGGCAGATAGCCGGTCTTCACAAAGTCGTCAAGTGTGCTGTCTGTGATAATGGATTTGACCCAGTTGCAGGAAGTGGGTGCTTTCGGTGCCATTGTGATGAAAGCCTAAGACAGAGTAAAAAGTACCGATTCAAATTTAAGCCGGAGAGGAAAAAAATTACGGTGCATATTCAAGATGGCGGCTTATGAAGGGGCCTAATGGTATAAGGATAATTATGTCAAGATTATTTAAGCCGCCATAGGATCTATAAGCCGTTAAAGCTGTTTAAACCGCCATGGGTGGTGACCGTTATCAATTGAGCATTGCCTCTTTAGAGCCAGTGATATGAGTCGCCATGGCTAGATGGATCTAACAAGTACAGATTTTTGCCTAAGTGTTGCATAAACAAGTTTCACAAACTACAGCTATTATTTCGGATCAAATGGCTGTTCAGAAAAGTAAAATTTCTAGACCTAAAAACATGGTACATAGGAGTTCATGCGTTCTAATGAGGGTTCTTTACAAATAAAGAGGATCTGCTAGTGCCTAAAATGGATGCTGAACAGCTACCGCATGAGATCTATGCTACTGTTGGATCAAAAGAAGCCACGGCAGAAGAAACACGATGAACTGAGATGAACTACGAACTGTACAGAGGAACTCGCTAACCCTAGCATGGATCTAAGATGCAGAAAGAGGAAAACTTACATCGGTAGATCTTTTGTGGAGGGACGCCGCCATTCTCTGGACGGATTCAGGTTGATGCAGCGGCCAAAGTCGACGAAGATGAAGGTGCGCTGCGGCAGCGGTGGAGCTCGAGTGGCAGTAGGGGGCAAGAGGAAGAAGACGAGGAAAGGGAAGATTGAAGAAATACTTGGTCGGGTGTATTTATAAGGAAGGACCACTAAAAGAGCGCGAAAAATGAGGAGGCCGAAAACATAAGTTATCCAACTACAAGGATGCCTCGATTTTCGGGATGGTCATCAAGATAAAGATCCGTTGGGATACATTGAACAAAACGTGCATTTATGGTAGGTGATGTCATGGCGGGTTACCACAAATCCAGAGGATGACGTCATGGCGGGTTACGAAAATTTCATAAGTAAAGAGCAGAAGATTTTTCTTAAGTGTTGAAGATTGACATGAACCAGTCCAAATCAATCTGGGGCCTAATGTTGGGGATATAACTATTGGTATGACCCGCCCAGGAGGGGCCGGGTTATACCTACAAGTATTCTTGAAGCCCAAGACCAAGGTTGAAGATGGCGGTTTATTAAGGGCCCAAAGCCCAGAGGCGACTTAAGGCCCGTAGTGATAAACCGCCATATGTACGTGACTTGTATTGTAAGGCAAGAATAGTTAAGAGACCAAGCCAGACACTGTTTATGAGCCGGCCTGGACTCTGTGAGCCGCTGGGCGTCGACCTCTATATATAAAGGGACGACCCAGCGGTGGTTCAGGGCAGGTAACATCAGATCGAGAGATAGGTCAAGCGATTCCGCTCCCTAGTTATCGAGTCATAAGCAATCCCACTCAAAACTGGATCATAGGCTTTTACCTTCACCGTAAGGGGCCGAACCAGTATAAGCCTCATGTCCTTTGTCCCGATTAACCCCTTTAAGCTTCCTAGTTGTGATGGCTCCACGACTAAGTCCTTTCACTAGGGCATCTGACGTGACAATTCCACGACAGTAGGTATGGTGGACTCTCATGGCAAAACTGGTTTAAGGGATGTTTGGAAGCACAAGTAGCATTTCTACTTGGTGCAAAGAATTTGGCTAGCATGGGAGGGAAAGGAAAGCTCAACATGTTGGATGATCCAAGACAATATAACTTCTGTTCGGATATAAGAAAACATAACCCATTAAGTTGTCTTCCTTGTCCAACATCAACTTTTTAGCATGTCATATTTTAATAAGTGCTCACAATTACAAAAGATGTCCAAGATAACATATTTATACGTGAAATCTCTTCTCCTTCAATATTCTTTCATGAATTGTTCAAGTGAGCAATACTATGTTTGCTAACTTTCAATAAATTTACCACCTATACTTATTATGTGTGAAGTCATTACTCCCCATGGTATAAGCATAAGAAACATATATAAATTCAGATTTATGATATTCAATTCATTCAACCATTTACTCATAGGTATAAGTGAAGCACGTGAGTAAATGACAAACTACTCCAAAAAGATATAAGTGAAGGACAATGAGTAGTCAAATAATTAACTAGCCACGGGACGACTCTCTCTCTCATTCAAGATTTCAGATCCAATGATTTTATTCAAACAACAAGTAGAAATAAAAATATTCTCCAAGAAAAACACATATCATGTGACGAATAAAAATATAGCTCCGAGTAAGGTATACCGATGGTTTTGAAGACGAAAGAGGGGATGCCTTCCGGGGCATCCCCAAGCTTAGGCGCTTGACTCTTCCTTGAATATTACCTTGGGGTGCCTTAGTCATCCCCAAGCTTAGGGTCTTTCCACTCCTTATTCTCCTCATATCGATATCTCATCCAAAACTTGAAAACTTCAATCACACAAAACTTAACGGAACTTCGTGAGATGGGTTAGTATGATAAAGAGTAAATCATTCACTTTGGTACTGTCAAAGACAAGATTCATAATTGTTCTCACACAACGCCTACTGCACCATATCATTTATACAATTTATATTGAATAAATGATATGCCATAGAAACTAGAAAACAAGCAAATTATGCATTGAAAACAGAATCTGCCAGAAACAGAACAGTCTGTAATAATCTGAACAGCAATCGTACTTCTGCTACTCCAAAAATTCTGAAAAATTAGGAAATCCTAGGCAATTTTTATATAAATCTTGTGTGAAAATTTCAGATCAAAAGCACGCTTCTATGATGTTTTAAAATTCTGGTAATAAGTGCAAAAGTTTCTGTTTTTCAGCAAGATCAAATAAACTATCACCGTAAGCCATCCTAAAGGTCTTACTTGGCACTTTATTGAAACTAAATCTATAAAACATGATTACTATAGTATCTTAATCATGTGAACACACAGAAACATTAAGGATAAATATTGGGTTGTCTCCCAACAAGCGCTTTTCTTTAATGCCTTTCTAGCTAGGCATGATGATGTCAATGATGCTCATATGAAAGATAAGAATGAAAACATAACGAGAGCATCATGAAGCATATGACTAGCACATTTAAGTCTAACCCACTTCCTATGCATAGGGATTTTGTGAGCAAACAATTTATGGGAAAAATAATCAACTAGCATAGGAAGGGAAAACAAGCATACCTTCAAAACTTTAAGCACATAGAGAGGAAACTTGATAGTGCAATTCCAACAAGCATATATTCCTCCCACATAATAATTTTCAGTAGCATCATGAATAAATTCAACACTATAACCATCACATAAAACATTCTTTTCATGATCTACAAGCATAGAAATTTTACTACTCTCCACATAAGCAAAACTCTTCTCATTCGGAATAGTGGGAGCAAACTCCACAAAATAACTTTCATGTGAGGCATAATCCAGTTGAAAATTAAAATCATGATGGCAAGTTTCATGGTTAATAATATTCTTTATAGCATACATGTCACCACAATAATCATCATAGATAGCAACTTTGTTCTCATAATCAATTGGAACCTCTTCCGAGATAGTGGAATCATTAGTAACTAAAGTCAAGACCTCTCCAAATCCACTTTGATAAATATCATACTAAGATTCAACACCTTCCAAAATAGTGGGATCATTACTTTCTAAAGTTGACACTCTTCCAAAACCACTTTCGATGATAGTCTTATTCATACTCCAAAAGATTTAACTGATGTTCATGGAGCATTCTACAATTAATATAGATTAACCAATATCCAAGCTCAAAATATATAAGTGAAGCACATGAAGCATTCTATAAAATCATACTCAAAAGATTTAAGTGAAGCACAAAGAGCATTCTATAAGGTCACACTCAAAAAATATAAGTGAAGCACATGAAGAATTAAAAAAAAAGAAGCTAGCAACTCACCTCCAGGAGGCTCCCCCCATTGGGCCTTCGTGGGCCGTCGGATCTGCCCTTCAAGCGTGTCCAAGCCGTTGGATCTTCACAGCGGTTAAAACTGATTTTCACATAGCAGTCATTTTCGTTGTCCAATGACGGGTGAGCTCGCGCCGCACGCTGATTGGCTGGGTTACCCGTTTTGAGGTGCAATTGGTTTTGCCCAATTAGCTTCGCGCCCGCAGCCAATCACCCGTGTCTCACCCCACTCCCACCCCAGCGGCCCAGCCGCCAAACGAACCCTAGCCCTCTTTCTCCTTCCCCTCGATCCCCACGAGCCGCCGCACCCCTCCCTCGATCCCCAGTTCCCCACGATCCTCTCCTAGCCCGCAACCGCCGGTCTTGTCTCTCCACTCTACCATGTCGTCGTCGATCCCACCGTCGGCCTTCTCCTCTGCTTGCTTCCTCCGGTCCTCTTCCATGTCACCGTCGTTCCAGAGCGGCGGCGGGGTCTCCGCGGTGCGGGTGGGGATGTAGGGGAGGCGTGGGATGCGGACGGCAGAGAGGAAGGCAAGCAACAGCGGGGAATGAGCAGGTCAGCGATCCTAGCGTTGGGAAGGGGCAGGGTGGGGCCTCACGCACCTGCCGGCGGCCGGCGGGAGCTTGAGCTCGAGACGATGGAGGTGCTAAGGCGGGGCAGGAGAGGACGGCTCGCCGACGAGCTCGAGTTGGAGGCGGTGAGATCTTTTCCTTCATGGCTTCCCACCCGCTGAATTCGTTGGTCCTCCTCCCTCCCCCGTGCGGCCGACCTCGTCCTTCGTCCCTCGATCGTGCTGTGACATTGCTTCCTCAATTGGTCGCCGCCTCATCTCGCCTGAACACGATGCCGTCCGGGGCAGCGCCGGCACCGAGGCACCACCTCTTCCTCCACCCCCACTGGGCAAAGAGCTCGAGGTGTTTGGGGGTTTCTTGTCCCTGATGTCATGTTGTGATTGGTGCAGCCGCTGGATGAGAAAGAGCATAGGATCCAGGAAAGCAACCATAGGAGACGGAGAAGACGTCCCCATGGCTTCTACGAGGACCAGAAGCGTATGCCTATTATTAGAGCTTGGATAAGGGTAGGTGATGCAAGGGGTCTCGTCCTAAAATCATCTTTGTTGGTTTGGATGATTTTGCAGGTTTCCTTCAGCAACCTGGGGTTGTTAAGAAGAGGGTCGGGATTGCCCTAGGCAGATGCTTAAATTCCTGGATGTAAACGCACACTTGCCTCCTACACAGGCCAAAATACTATTGGAGGTGTGTGTGCAGTTCTCATTTACTAACATTCTTTTTTCTTTTACCACTGACTGCATCCAACAAATGAACTGTGTGGTTGCTTTCAGATAAGGATACTTGTTTTGCATATTTGCATCTCGAAGAAGCTTGCCCGCTATTGTAAGTCTGACATTTTCTTGGTAAGCAACACAGAAGACGAAGAAGGCATCTTGTGCATGTTTTGTTGTTATAGTATATCCTTCTCTTTTCTTTTTGACACTGCCATGCTTAACATTGTACTATGTTTTACATGGGAGAAAGGTAGAAACATTAGAGAATATTATTGATATACTTGGCGCAGTTGCAACTAGAATAGTTCACGGCCTGAGGCATGTACCGACATATGCTTTTTTGAGTAGCTCCATATATACAGGTCTTATGTTTGAAATGAAGTTTTCAGTGTCCTTCTTTTTACATTTGTATGAGTGTTCAGTGTATCAAGTTCCAGTTGTCTGTTATATTCTGTGTTTTCACTTCCTTCCATTAACATGGCATTATGTTTTCTTATTCAGCTTGCTTGTGGAAAAACTAGTTCTCATTCAGTTATGCTTGTCAGTCTGATAGAAGATGGACACCCCTCTTCAAGTTGGTTTATGGGCTTGCGGAGTGTGAGAAGTAAGTTACTACTGGATCCACTTTCTTGTCACTAGCCTTGCTTGACATGTTCATTTCTCATGCTACACTTACCATCAGACCCCTGGTATGGCTCCATCCTTCGTCCCTTGCTCCGTGGCCTGGATGTCGAGGGAGGGCGAGAGGTGGTGATATGTAGGGGTGAGGGAGATGGAGGCGGTGGCCTGCAGCTCCTATTGAAGGGGCGGAGAAGAGGGGGTGCGGAGATGAGAGGCTATTTTTGTTTATTCCATCATGCAGTATTTCTGAGTTGGTTCACTCTGAAAAAAGGTGCGTTGACGGTTTGATTTTTGCATCTACAGCAAGTCAGATTTTTACTACTGGGGAGCATCAACCTTCTTCCCCCCATGATTGCTACTTTGTTGGCACATGCTTTCTAGAATGTATGTTCTGATTGTATCCCTTGTTATGAGATAGGTACTAGCTAGAACACCCCTTTTAGTGATGTATTTCATGGTATACATACATTGTGATGGAGCATTACTTGGCTTGCCTTTTGTGTCACTCACTCATTTTTTATGATTTATTTCATGGTATACATACATTGTTATGGAGCATTAGTTGGCTTACCTTTTGTGTCGCTCACTCATTGACGAATTTTTCAGTTTTGGTGTTTCTGCCTTTTTGTGGCCTCTTGGTTCATGAGTATGTTCATATTGATAAATTATAGTGATATAAGTGGGGATGCAATAAATATTTGTAGGTTGCTTGTCAAATGAACCTCCCGTGTGGACCATTTACTGCTTTGTGTTATTAGGAAATTTGGTTGCAGTATTCATATAGAGAAATATGATTGACAAGTTGCAATATGATGCTCAGGCTGAAAATGATATTTGAAACTACATGTTGTATGACGATGGTGTGATTTCATAATTTGTACTAATTATATATGTACACACACACACACACACACTGCAACATGAACAATATATGTGATGCCTTTAGTAAAATGTACTGGCTGGATGATCTAGAGTTGGAGCAGAAGGGTTGAACAAAAGCTGATCGATCTTATTATAGTCCTGGGTGTAGTGGTTTTTAACTTCAAAGGAATGGGAATGGTTTGATTGCACTCTTTAGAACAGTTTCATTTCTTTTCATAGTATTTAATGGCCAGTTAATTCTTTCACGCATAAATTTACAAATTCAGATTTTTCTTTCACATGGGGCTTGGCTGCTTTATG
The DNA here is from genome assembly GCF_018294505.1 of Triticum aestivum. Classification (NCBI taxonomy): domain Eukaryota; kingdom Viridiplantae; phylum Streptophyta; class Magnoliopsida; order Poales; family Poaceae; genus Triticum; species Triticum aestivum. The sequence continues at coordinate 654,308,271 of NC_057801.1, read as the reverse complement.
TTTAATTTTGTGCTACTGTTCCTCATTTTTTGAAGGGTCTGAATAAAGGCATGGTTCTAGGGACAAGTAGAAAACGACTAACCCGAACTATCGGGCTACAAATGCACTTCACGCCTCGTTCATTCCCCTAGGTTTTACCCATTCATACACCTGCAACATCGGGTCTGTAGCCTGGCTGTTGAAATTAGTCCACGGTTCTATGTTGGTATTCCTGTGGCAGCTTACAGCTTATTGTCGGATTTGTTGATTGAGTGAAATGTAGGTTCGAAATGACTGTTTATTTTAATGTTGCAAGTTCGTAGGACTAGGGATGTTGACCCTTCGTGAGTGTTTGTTGTGTTGAGGCTAACTATTGGATTGAGTGGTCAAATTGGTGATATTTGAGGGTAATATTTATATCTCCTTAGCAATGAATTTGAGAAGAAATTGCTTTATTTAACTCACTTGGAGGAACATATTATGATGATATAATGTTATAATCCCCAAACAGAAGGCCGACATACAGTACATAAATGCTTTTTGGTGTTAGAACCTTGAGTACTTACTTACTTACTTACGAAGCCTTTGATCCCAAACAAGTTGGCGTAGGCTAGATATGAAACCCTTTCACGAGGACTTCCCAGGAGGTCACCCATCCTAGTACTACTCTCGCCCAAATGGGTTTCATACCCAAAAGACTGGCTAGTTTTTACGTTGGCTCGCCAAGCCTATCGCAAACCTTAGATATGAAACTCTTTCACAAGGACTTCCCAGGAGGTCACCCATCCTAGTACTACTCTCGCTCAAATCGGTTTCATACCTATGGGACTGGCTAGTTTTTACGTTGGCTCGCCAAGCCTATCACAACCCTCCTCCTTTACCCGGGCTTGGGACCGGCTATGCCTAGAAGACATAGGCGAAGTTGGTGTTAGAACCTTGAGTGATTGTTAATTTTCCTAGGGTGCTTGCCGCGCTGACAGAAAATTCGGACCAATCATTATCTGACAAAGATGAAAGTAGATTGCTGGTGTTCTTTATTATTGTTCATTCATGCTTTTCCTTTTTGATACTTGCCTTGCACACAATGCATGCCCTTCATGTTTGGTGGCTTCGCTTGTATTTCTGAGGTTAGACCAACTTAATGTTGAACCTTTTCTCTTTCTCTTTTCGGCAATACAAGCTTTCCATAAGTGGTCCGCATCTGGGCCTCAAAGAAATTCATGACTAGATGGTAAGTCATTCTACTAAGATAAATCCCACAAAAAAAGACATTTCAAACGGATGGTAGACCTGTATGATATTGCCAGCACTCGATTTCAATGATTATCGATTAGGAAATAATTTAGGAAGATTTTTTCATAAGGTTGCCAGGAGCATAGCTAAATAGTATGGATAGTGTCTCGGTGTGATATCTACTCTGGTTCTGGGTCTTGTCTCTTTCTTTCAAAAGAATCAGCATAAGCGATTAAGGGAATATCAAATAGGTCATGATTGGTGCATCATTAGGTATTATTCAACAACTAGAATGGGTGGCATGAACCCAGAAGATATGTGTGACCATATTTTCCCCAGTTGCCAACCCGTAAGCCCCAATCGGCAGGGGATTTTAGAAATCCAAGTATTTTCAGCTAACTTCAGCATTCGGACAATTATGCTCCTCTAAAATAACTAGGAGCTTCTAATTGGACCCTTCAAGCAATAGTGTTGTTAATATATTAGTTATTTTATTATGTTACTAGAGTATTAGAATAACTTCCTGATATATGTGTTTATATGATTTTTCTCACATTTAGTGCAAAAATATTGATGGCTAGGCACTATACCGTGCATAAACAAAAAATTCAGTTTTTCTTTTCGTGATTGCAGCAGTTTTTCTGTACCAATGGGGTGACATTACACTACTCTTCACTTCCACAGGCAATGGAATACTAAATAACCTGGCAACGGATACCCTGTGGTCTACCATTATAATTATGTGTGCATTTTGGATCTATTGGATGTCTGAATGTAATGCTAATTGACATTTACTATTGCAAAGGTATGTTCAGTTTGTAATATGAAATGATTCTTATTTGTACCTCCAACAGTCCTTCTCATATTTTCTATTTGTAATATGAAATGATTCTTATTTGTGGTCTGGAGCCTGGTTGTGTTTGAACAAAGTCGGTCAGAATGATATAGTTGTTTTTTCAAGTTGGTTATGTTAATTTTTACAGTATAGTGATTATTTATTAGTTAACACAGTACATACTACCACCGACCGCTAACCACATTTTTTTACAGATTTTGCAGGGATGTAGATATATATGGTGATGTTTCACTACGATCTAAGTGTTTCAGTTCATATTTAGCAGGATCACATGTTGACCAATGACTCTTTGCTGTGAGTTATTGACAATTCCTTGATTTTTGCAACTCAGGAGTGAAGATGGCCTTCCTTTGGTTGGTGTAGTGAATGAATTTTCTTCTAATTCAGGCCATGGTTGATACCGCTCGGCGGCTGGATCTGCCATGGAGTGGCTACCATGGGCCAACTAGAGTTGGGTGTCCCTTTTTCCGACCTCAAGGCGGTGAGATTAGAGTCCAATCTTGCAGGCTGAGAAAAATATTGGCAAGCATTACCATTATGATCCTCCCTTGATCATCATTGTTGAAGGAAAACGTATTAGAGATGGTATTGTCAAGCTAAATGTACCAGCAGCCGATGATGGACCTTGTGATGCATATAGTTTGCATATTTCTCTTCATCCAGTTTCTTCATCCATTTTTTTCTGTTCGCTCATTTCTTCTAGCGTATTCCTGTCAGTATTTTTCAGCTCAAGGATAGATGCTCTAATTACCAAACGAATGTGCAGGCAATGCCCATTTGATTAGTTATATCCATGTAGTCTATGTTTGATAGCATAGTGTTGTAAAAACCAAAGAATTTTAAAACTACAGTATTTGCTCCTATAGGTACAAGATACCACGGTAATAATATACCAGAGTATTTAGGAGTATTGGGAATAATGCAAACCTGTTACACTAGAGCTTATATGTAAAGTAAATTAGCAACTGGCCATTTGTTAACAGTCGCACACATGTTTGTACCCCGCTTGCTAGCCGTTGCGAAGTGAACAACTATGCACAAGAGCAAGCCCCAGCCGCATGCACAAACTTGAATGTCTATATTGCATTAAACGGCCATACACAAAGCTAGCTTATACAACAAGAAGAGTTGAACTAGGTTGAGTTGCTGCTTCACATGGCCTGGAACGCTAGGCCATGTTCTGCATGTCGTCGCAGGCACCACGGGAGCGTCTTGGCCTTCTTTTGTGTCACCATCGAGAGGTAGCAGGAAATGTGCGTCGAGAGGCACTTGAATATGCATGTGGATTGTTTTCAGCATAGTAGTCTTAAAAAGGTGGTATTCTCAAAATACGTAGAAAATGCTTTGCTATCGAATAGGGCTATAAATGCAGATTTCCTTGAAGATAGTATATTTTATAACTGTATTGCCAACGTGCTCCCATAGTTTTATCACCACAAAATAGTTCTAACTGCTCATTTAATTTTCAGTGGCATGCATGGGTGGTTGTAGTGCAGTTTTATTAATATGCATGCATTTTCAGTGTTGATATACTATCTCAATAAATAATGAATATGTATAATATATGCAAGCTACATTCAATTAGTTTTGATACTATTCCCTTGATAGTTTGTTACATTTGAGGAGTTAGGGTACAAACGCCTGAATAAACTGAGGAGCACTGTGAAACAATTGCAATTCGGGTAGCAAATACACTTGATGCGTTGTTCCCTTTTTTGAATTGTTCATATGTTTACAACCACTTTGTTTTACTCAAATATCGATTTGAAATCTGGAAGCATTATTTCCGGATGTGTTTGTCCTTTTGTTCTTACGTATATCTCTTGTGCTATTAATCTAAATTACAACTTCGGATGCTACATATTGTATAGGCAGAGAGGGATTTAATGGTTAACTGCTCTTTGTGCCCCGGATTACTTTGTACTCGTTCAGGGGCTATCTTGTGTCGCTGGATGTGCTATTAAAGAGGATTTTAATTTGGTTTTCCAACCAGTGTGTCTGGGTAAGATGAATTGGTAATATTCAGCTAGCTGGAGATGGAACTACCGCTGCAATCACTACTAGAGACGGAACTACCGCTGTCACATGCCGCTTTATCAAGGGTGTTGACAAAAGGGCCACCATCACTAGAGGCTGGAGTGGCTTCTTCCGTTAGGCACACATTAAGAAAGGTCAAGCATATGCTTTCGCCTTCAAATGCACTTTCAAGGGGCTGTGCCTGATCGTCTACTCAATATAAACAGGTAGCAAGAGCCCCTTGTTATATAACTTAGCATTAGTATAGATGCTTAACAAGACTTATATGTTTATCATCTTTTTGAAACTTATTTAATCACCTAAGACCATCATGTGCGTTTAACTCTCAGTCATTTTCTATTTAGGCTGCTGTGTGGTAAGCCTATTTACATGCCTGGCTCATAACATTGTAAATGGTCGTTTGTAAGCTTATTAGAAAACATTTATCATCAGCAACCATTTATCTATCATCAAATCGTACTTATTTCCATATGTTCCATTTTGTGTCTACATATTTTAGTGCACACTCTTTCAATACTTGGTTTGCACTCGGCTTTTGCGCCATTGCGCAACTGGTCATATGTCGAGGGAGGGACTTTTAGGATGGTACCGCGGTCAAATGCGTCCTAGGATAGGTACTTTAAGAATTATGGTGTGTTCTTCTCCTTTTTTGTTTACCTTAGCCACATAGGTTAGCCTTAGTTTATTATTATCCTTCTGTTTAGAGTAGATACATAAATGAGGCTTACCTATGTTTTTTTGATAGAAAGACTTACCTAGGTTGTGAGAGCTGCTGATGATGAGTCTATTAAAAGTCCTTGCTACATACACCATTTGACTCTGTAAACAACATAACTAAGGCCGTATGCTTTCCAATGTAACTAAGATCTAAATTCTTGCCGAGTGTAGTTTCTAAAGTACAGAGTTGCTGAAAAGTTAAAATACATCCTTAACTGCCTGTACATCTTATACAAATATGTTTTTTCAAGCTCAAATTTCTTAGCGTGATAACCATATTTTCAACTAAAAAAATGCTTCCTTAATTTGTTTGTACATGTTATACAAATATGATTGTTTTAAACTCACATTTTTCAATGTGATAAACATATTTTCGATATAGCATGATTTAACACATGGGCTTTCTACTACCAATACCGAATGTCCTTGCAAAATGAAACTATTTTCATCGACAATATGGCTTTAGCGGGTCTCTGCGCCATTTGGCGTAACGGGTCAACTTTTGTCAATGGGTGCAATAAAACAACAATCCTTCTACAGATTAAAACACACTGCATATACAAACCTTTTTAGATCATGTGAATGGTGAATTGTTGTTTCCTCTTTTGTCAGCTTTGCTTTCTCTGCAAAGTCACCCTAGTTGTGTGTTATGGTAGCCCTGTTGTCCACACCATTAATAAGGTGAACACGCCTTACGCACCGTCCAGATGATAGCTTGATCTTCACCCCATCAACCGGAGTAATGATGAAATCCGCCAGATGCTTCTTAGTAAACAAAGCAGAAAAATACTACATATTCAAGCAGCCCATATTCGTAGTAAACTTGCTAAAAAATACAACCATGCCAACTTTATTCTCTCATCATAGTGGCCATATTTTCAAACTGAACATATTCATATTATGCAAAGTTTCCCTCTTCCCAGACTATTACTTAACAACGTAATAAACATGTTTAAAAAATAGCATGATTTAGTTGAAGGTTCTTGCAGCATGAAACTATTTTCATCGACAACATGTTTTCAGCAGGTCTCTGCGTCATTTGGCGCAATGGGTCAACTATTTCTATAAATCAATGATGGGCTATCTCCTACTCGCATGGTTCTTAAAGAAAAAGAAAAACACAAGGGACACAAATCATGTGAACAAAACAAAAACTGAGGTATACCGATAATTGTTGAAGAAGAAAGATGGGATGCCCCGGTTAGGACAATCTAAAAAAATTGTATATAAGTATTGTTCCAAAAGTTTCAGAAGCATTTTATATTCCGGTAAAAAATATAAATTCACGCGCTATAGCCAAAGTTTCTGTTTTTGCATCGAACATAGCAAACAAGCAATCTAATCATCCTAAAATCAAAGCTTGGCACATTATTTTTATATTATAATGGATATATACAAGGGGACAATTATTTTCAGAGAAACTTCCATGAAACATTCTGGATTGTTTCCATGAGCATGAACACAAGTGTTAAAGGTCGACCCTCACTTCTCCAATGCATAACTTTCCAATCACTTCTCTTTTTGAAAAAAGTTTTTAGGCATAAGAGGCAAGTAATAATTTTTGTATTTTATATTTTTAATTTTTTTGTATGTTTCACCCACAACTAAGCAAAACAAAAATATAGTCAAAAAATCTTTTTTATAGTCAGAAACTAAGCAAAACAAAAATGGAAAACAAAAAATACTTAGTGAAGAAAGCAAACAAGCACACACAAGAATATCAACCTCACGCTATTGCCCCCCGGCAACGGCACCAGAAAAGAGCTTGATAATCCCCAAGTGCACGAAATCATCATAGCAATTTCCAAAGGTGGAAGTGATAAATATGGACTGTCGAACCCACAAGGAGCTAAAGGTAAGATCAATATTCTCTCAAGTCCTATCCGCCACTGGTACGACTCTACGTACACCGAATGTTTGCTTCCAACTAGAAACGAGAAATAAAACTATGTTGTGGGTATGAAGATGATAACTTTGCATGGTATCAGAGAGCTAAAATATAAAAGTAGGTGCTGTTATCATAAGTTAGAATATATTACTAAATATTATAAATAGCGAGTGTGGAATAATGATGTGTCGGTAGGGTTGGAATTCGAGCCGAGTCGAGCCAGCTCGGCTCGACTCGCTAGAGCTCGTTTCGTTAACGAGCTAGCTCGACTCGACTCGTTACTATAACGAGCTCAAACCCAAGATTGGCTCGACTCATATAACTCGCGAGCTGGCCCGTTTAGCTTGTTAAGCTCGTTAAAGATATAAACATAAAGCCCTCAAATATGATAAAGATGATTATGTATATATTAAACATATATATCACTAAACAATTGTAATTTCCTTGTAACGCATGAGTCTCCTAGGAGGCTAGGACTTCAACGGTTGGGCCTTGGGTTGTGCGCCTGGGACGTAGGTTTTTTAGTGGCTGATCTTTCTTTGTATTGGGAGTGGCTGATCTATTGTATCGAGCCTAACGAGTTACATGAGTACTCGTGAGATTGGCTCGTTTAACTTGGTCTATAAACGATCTTAAACTAAAACTCAGCTCAACTCGTTATTCTTCGAGTTCGAGTCGATTCAAGCCGAGTCACGAGCTACTTGTTTAGCTTGCGAGCTTCGAGCTTGTTTTCCAGCCCTATGTGTCGGTGTGCAGAATTGTCCTAGGCAATTGTTAACAAGACCGGTAATCATTATTGCAATTTCATATGAGGGAGAGGCATAAGCTAACAAACATTTTCTTCTTGGATCATATGCACTTATGATTGGAACTCTAGCAAGCATCCGCAACTACTAAATATCATTAAGGTAAAACCCAACCATAGCATTAACATATCAAGTCCCCTTTATCCCATATGCAACAACCCCCTTACTCGGGTTTAAGCTTCTGTCACTCTAGCAACCCACTATAAGCGAATCATGAACGTATTGCAACACCCTACAGCGGGAATCCCGCACGTGTGCGTGGCACGAAAGGCACCATAGGATAACACCAAAATAAAATATACTACTAAAACTAATCTAGATCATCAATCAACCCAAAGAGAAAGGAAATCTACTCAAAACATCATAGGATGGCAACAAATCATTGGATCATAATATATGGCATAAAGCACCATGTTCAAGTAGGTGATTAGAGTAGGGTGCGGGGGAGTGGACCACTGAAAAGAGATGAGGATGGTGATGATGATGGTGATGTTGATGAAGACGATCACCGCGGCGATGATTCCCCTCCTGATGGCACTTAGGTGCCACTTGGAGAGAGAAGGAGAGGTTCTCCCCCTTGTGCATCCTCCTCCATGGCCTCCCCATGGATGGGGAGAGGTTCTCCCTCTGGTCCCTGGCCTTCATGGCAATGATGGCCCCTCCGAGATCCTCCCCCATGGCCTCCGGTGATGATGGCCCCCTCCAACAGTGTGCCGGAGAGGGCCTAGATTGATTCCTCGTGGTTCTGGAGGCTTGCAGCGGCGGAACTTCCAATCTCTCTTCTGTTCTGGTTTTTTTGGATTTATAGGAGGGGTTGGCGTTGGTTTCACCTCAAGGGGGCCGACGGGGAGTCCACGAGGTAGGTGGCGCACCCTAGGGGGCGCGCCTTCCACCCTTGTGGTGGCCTCGGGACTCCCCTCTGGTAGCTTTTCGTTCGGGTATTTTTTATATTTTCCAAAAATATTCTCCGTTGATTTTCAGCGCATTACAAGAACTTTTATTTCTGTAGAAAAACAACACCATGGTAGTTCTGCTGAAAACAGCGTCAGTCCGGGTTAGTTCTAATCAAATCATACCAAAATCATGTAAAATATTATAAACATGGCATGAATACTTCATAAATTTTAGATACGTTGGAGATGTATTAGCTCTCTCCCCCCTCTCATGGTGGCGCCGGAGTGGCACCGGGGCAAGGATCGTGATGGCGATCTACATCAACAACCTTGCTACTGTCAACACCAACTTTCTCCCCCTCTATGCAGTGGTGTAACCTCTCTTTTTCCCGCTGTAATATCTACTTAAACATGGTGCTCAACACTAATATATTATTTCCCAATGATATGTCGTTATCCTATGATGTTTGAGTAGATCTATTTTGTCCTATGGGTTAATTGATGATCGTGATTGGTTTGAGTGTATATTTATTATGGTGTTGTCCTATGGTTCCCTCTGTCTCGCGCAAATGGGAGGGGTCCCGGCTGTAGGGTGTTGCAATACGTTCATAATTTGCTTATTGTCGGTTGTCGGAGTGGTTGAAGCCAGAACATGGATAAGTGGGTTATTGCGTATGGGAGTAAAGAGGACTTGATACTTAATGCTATGGTTGGGTTTTACGAGCTTAATGATCTTTAGTAGTTGCGGATGCTTGCTAGACTTCCGATCATAAGTGCATACAATCCAAGTAGAGAAAGTATGTTAGCTAATGTCTCTCCCTCATATAAAATTGCAAGAATGATTGCCAGTCTAGTTATCGATTGCCTAGGGACAAATGACTTTCTTGTTGACAAAAGCTATCTACTTTTATTACCTTGCAATTTATTCATAGCTTTACTCTCGCAAAGTACTCGTAGTTTTATTCTTGCAAAGTAGTTTCATAGTTGTTCTAGGTAAAGCAAACGTTAAGTGTGCGTAGAGTTGTATCGGTGGTCGATAGAACTTGAGAGAATATTTGTTATACGTTTAGCTCCCCGTTGGATTTGACATGCTTATTTATCGAAAAGGGCTAAAACTATCGCCTATACTAGTGGGTTATCAAAGAGGAGGGCAATCACGGGGTTGGAGATCATTGCACAGCAGAAGGATGCACGAGAGGAGGGCTATCGGGAGGTTGGAGATAATCGCTCGTCTTGCTCATGAAGACATGAATCTAGCGATTAATGTGGACCACAAGGATGAGCAGATGGTTGGCCAGGAGCACTTGGAGGATGGATGCAAGAATGCCCCAATAGTGGTGAAGCAGTATGAGTGCTCGACGCAGTTTGAGCAGGATGCTCAATGCTCCCACCGCCGCCTGCCTCGCCATCTTAAGCGTATCAAGTAGTATAGTTTGTTTCTTATAGCTACTGCCGAGGATCCGACATTTGGGATTCCCTTTTAAATGAAAACAATATGTTATTTGAATGTTTTTAATCACTAGTTGTATGCTATGTTCTGGATTTCCTACGTCGAGTGAGTTTTGCATGTTCAAATAGAGTGCAACATGCAGAACATGCCAAAAATAGCAACACACAAAACTTGCCAAAAACAGCAACATGCAAAACTTACTTAAATTGGAGTCAAACTTGTAATATTGAATTTTCAAAACTTGTGGTATTGCAATTTTGTGATTTTCCCACAAACTAGTTGACACAAAGGACCCCATGCACAAGGATTTTAATTTTTGAGATTTTTCATTTTCATTGATTTTTTCCAATCTGGGGTCAAACTAGCAAAATGTTTTGGAATTTCAACTTTGGTTGTGTCCAATTCGTACACCACCAATGCAAAAGCATAAAATGATTTTAGCCAATTTTTGGGACCAAACTACATCACACTTGTATTTCATATTTGAGCAAGTTCAGATAATTCACTAGAAATCTAGTAAATCAATGAAATATAGTAATACTACTCTGAAATTCAAGAAACTTGGTTACTGGGTTACCAATGTGCTCTACTTTGGATGAAAAATGAAAAGACCTAGTTTTACAACTTATTAAGCACTTCCTTCACAAAAAAATCATTAATCACACTTGAAAAATAGAAATAATATTTTTTATTACAAACATTATAATGTTTCTATGGCAATAACTTTCACAATGGTAACACCCATGGTTGTGCCAAATTTGGACAAGTTAGCATTGACTATTCAGTGGCTAGGTCCATGTGCATATGCCTTGAAATCCATGCAATTTCATACTAGATAGGCCATTTTTGTGAAGTTTTTTTAAAGTTGTGGTATGGAGAGTTTATGGTTTTTATCACAAACTCCTTGACACCAAAGGGCCCCATGCATAAGGATTTTAATTTTTAAGACTTTTTCCTTTTCTTTGATTTTCCAATTCTAGGTCAAACTTGCAATGTTGACCATTCCTACAAAATTGTTTGGAATTTCAATTTGGTTGTGCCCAATGCATACACCACCAATCTAAAAGCTTAAAATGATTTTAGCCAATTTTTAGGACCAAATTACATCACACTTGTAGTTCAAATTTGAGAAAGTTCAGAAATTCACTAGAAATCTAGTAAATCAATGAAATATAGCAATAATACTTTGAAATTCAAGAAAATTGGTCAGTGGGCTTACAATGTTGTCTACTTTGGATGAAAAATGAAAATACCTAATTTTAAAAGTTATTCTACGGACTTCCTTCACGGAAAATTCATTTCTGGCACTTGAAAAATGGAATCAATATTTTTTTATTACAAAAAATATTATTCATATGGCAACACTGTTCACAGTGGTAACACCCATGGTTGTGGGATTTCTACTACGCAACTTTATTCTTGTAGACTCGTGTTGGGCCTCCAAGCGCAGAGTTTTGTAGGACGGTAGCAAATTTCCGTCAAGTGTATGACCTAAGGTTTATCAATCCGTGGGAGGTGTAGGATGAACATGGTCTCTCTCAAACAACCCTACAACCGAATACAAGAAATCTCTTGTGTCCCCAACACACCCAATACAACGGCAAATTGTATAGGTGCACTAGTTTGATAGAGAGATGATGATACAAGTGTAGTATGCATAGTAGAAATATATTTTTATAATCTGAATAAATAAAAACAGCAAGGTAGCAAAACAATAAAAGTGGGCACAAAGAATATTGCAATGCTTAAAAACAAGGTCTAGGGTTCATACCTACACTAGTGCAATCTCTCAACAGTGCTAACATAATTGAATATGTTGGTGCAATATTTGCCTACCTTGTGTTTTGGAGATTGTTGATAGAAACAGGTATGGACTGATTTGTTTGCTAGTACATACAGAGAAAAAAAGGGTCGATACACAACCGAAGAGAATGTTGTCTTCGATGATGAGTTCGAGGAACTTCACCGAAGTACATCTTCGTTGCAGAGAAGAACAAGCTATAGTTGTTAAAGTAATAGAGTTGAGAAGATTAATGTGAAGAAATCGACCCCTCGAAATTTCCTCCTGAAGCAAAGCTTTCGATTCAGTACTATCATTCGGCTGACTCATGATTCTTGATCATGTGGTGGTGGTGATGCTCGATGCTCCTCTTGGATGACTGATCCCCCAGGGCGTCACAATTCTCCTTCATCGCTCTGTTGCCCATGTAGTTCACCATGTCAGCCTGCATCATGGTGCTCCTCCCGTCCGATGACCCAGGGCTCATGATACCCACCCCACCTTGAGGTGGTGGTGGTGGAGGCACCATAGCCATCCCCGCGTACCCGTTGGGGATGAACCCATGTCGCCGCCCATCACCGAGAACATGTCGTTGGTCGGTGCCATCAGGTACATCATTGGGCCAGGTAGATGCCCTTGCTGCACGGAGTTCATCTATCCATGGAAAATGCCGGCTGGCACAGGTGTGTGGCCACCGACGCCAAATCCTCTGACGACGCTGGCCTTGACAAGGAACTGCTACAACGTCTCTCTCCGAGCGTCCCCTACCGGTTGTTGGCCGCAACCGAACCACCATTCCCCACGAATTGTAGAATTGCGCTGTTGCGCTACCTACCAGCAAGGTGGTTTCCAATAGGGAGTTGTCATCTAACGCTATGTGGGCCAAGTATCTTTGTATGACATTTCTTTTCTGGATTTCCCATCTTCGTATTTCCACTCTCACTCTTCAATAGTTGGCCCCCACTAGTGTACTTCACATGCATGCATGACAGTGTGGCAGAATCACTTTTTCTTCTCCCTCACAATAAATCCAACAATTTCTTTCTCCTTAGCTAATTTAAAACATCCATATCTTTTAAACCATATATTCATTTGTGATTTTTTATATATTTGAACTCCTTACGCCAAAACCTTTAAAATGAGATCAAACTTGAATATTTTTAACCATATTTAAATTTGAACATATATTTGACATGTCAAAATAATCTATTTCACAATGATACGCTACAATTTCACTTCCTGCAGTGGCTATTGCACAATTCAGAAACTACATTTCACTTTTCATGGGCTTCCTTCACAAAGAAACACCTAATTAAATTGCACAATTTTCAAATAACATATTTCACTCTTTTGAAATAAACTATTACACATGTTCAAACAATCAGTTTCACGAACGACACAATAGAATTTCACTTTCTGTAGTTACTCTTTCATAATTCAGAACCTACATGTCACTTAGACTGGTTTGGTTCAGGAAAATCACATATATTTCAATTACGAATGTTTAAAAAACTTATTCACTCTTTTGAAATAATCAGTTTCACATTTATACATTGTAATTTCACATTTGTGGTTAATATTTTTCACAATTCAGAACCTACTTTTTACATTTCACTAACATGTTTCACAAAAATAACATATATTTTAGTTACACATTTTTTAAAACCATATTTCAATCTTCTGAAATAATCAGTTTCACATTTATACATTATAATTTCACATTTTGTGGTTAGTATTTCATAATTTGGAACCTACATTTTTACATTTCGCTGTCATGTTTCACAAAAATCACACTTATTTTAGTTACACATTTAAAAAAACATATTCCACTCTTTAAAAAAATCAATTTCACATTTTGTTGTTACTACTCCCTTCGTCCCAAAATAACTGACGCAACTTTGTACTGACTTTAGTACTAACTTAGTGTAAAGTTGAGTCACTTATTTTGGGACGGAGGGAATATTTCACAATTCAAAACCTACATGTTACATTGCACAAGTGTGTTTCACAAAAATCACATATATTTCAATTGCATGTTTAAAAAAAATATTTTCACTCTTTTCAAATAAACTGTTACACATTTCAAAAAGTTGTATGTTTCTAAAAAAATATGATGGTTTTACATATTTCTGTGGAAATAGTTATTCAAATTTTTTTCTAGTTATATAGGTTTGCTCCACATATGGAATGTGAAATGTTGAAATTTAAATGTGTTCGAATGTATTCAGGATTGGTCTTGTTTAAAAGGCCTTAGCGCTAGGAGTTCAAATATGTACATAAAAAATGGGAACTTATGGTTTAAAAGATAGGGACGATTTAATTTAGTAAAGGTGAAATAAAAGGTTGGATTTAACAAGAGAGAGAGGGAGAGAGAGACAGAGAGCACATTGTCATATTTCTACCATGCATCCATGCCAAAGATAAATAATGGGGACCACTAGCTATATTTTGATGATGTATACTAGTTTATAGCAGAAAATGAGAATAAAGTGGTCCCACCTGCACGCATCTTAACGCGAGCAATCAACGGTGGATTTGTTGCCGCTAGGTAGCATCACCGCGCAAAAAGACTTTCTGCCATTCCCCACCTTTGACTAGATAGGAAGTTGCGGTGAGGCATGCGCGACCTGAGGCTGGGCATGCATCGGTCGGGGATCCCAGTTGATCTCAGCCCACATCTCCTCCATCGTCTTCCAGCACAATGGGGGAGGCAAGGAGAAGGACCCTTGCCAGCATTAGCCACTTCCTCCTGCATCCACGCCACCTCCGCTTCCACCAACACCCACCACAGGAGCCTCCTCCATGCCCACCAAGCCATCGCTTGTAGCCGATTGGAACTCCTCGACATTCCATATGTTGCTCATAAGCTCATCCATGTTCATGGATCCAAAATTGCGCCCATCTCACAAACCGAGTATTGCTGCTCGTCCAACATCAATGCGAAGATCGAAGACTGCAGCATCTGCGCAACCGTCTGCCCCTCACCTTTGAGAATGTGCGGGTGTGAGGTGACTTCTCCCTCGGAGAACTTCATGTCCTTGCTCATCTTTGATGACATCCTAGAAGGTCTCTATGTACGCTCTTGCTTGTGATGTGTGGTTCAGTCTTGTGCGTCGCACCACCCTATTTATAGCCTGCCGCATGCAAGAGGTAAGCATCAATTAAAGCATTAGATAGCTATTAAATTCATGTGATTGATGAAAAAGGTGAGCTATAGATAGATAGGTACATAGTACATAGTTCGTCTCGTACTGGATAGATAGGGTGCTGCCAAAGTACCAAAAATTCACAAGATGCAGCCACCGCAGAGCCGCGACAGGGCGCCACCCTTCTTTGTGTTGTCGTTCTCCTTGGACTATTCCATCATCTTCTCCACCAGCTATAAAAAATCAAGACCAAAAGGTGTTACCATCAGCACGCTCACATTAACTATTTTAAGACTTGGCAATTATGTTGTTGCAAGCAATTGGCAAATTATGGTAAGTGTGGGAGGTTTTTTTTCTTAGAAAAGAAGGATCACCGCCGGCCTCCGATGCACACATCCATAAGAGTATCAGGGTTGATGATGGCTATCATGGTTTCCCAATGAGGGAGCACAACTGAATGCTAGTCGGACCATCAAGCAGCAAGTCACGACGGAGGGGGAAAGTGGATCGACTACCCAAGCATTACGATGGTTGACCACCGACAAGTCTCAAGGGATCCCGCGTGACCACTGATTTGAATAGCTCAGATTTCACTAGATTTAAGAACTATTTGAATGACTAAGATTTCACCTACGCGGAAAAGTGTGTCTATGTGACTAAACTCAACTCGTGTGTCATCTCCACTTCTTCATAAGAGAGGAATGGCGAAGACTCCCACACACACATGGACCACACACAAACTCAATCACATCATATTAAAGCGCGAGTACACATCAGCATATTGCTAACTTTCTTTTGTTCCATTTGTTTGAAGCTTCTCACAAACACATATACCTATAAATAGTAACAACAACACAAGTTTACTTGCTTGACTAGATAAACACTCACATTTGGGTCCTTCTGGGTTTTAGCTACTACTAGTATATTACTATACCACCCCACTCCGAAAAGGAAAGGTAATTGTTATCAACACCACAATTCATTCTCATCCTCATGCTAGCATGGCTATGGAAGCTGAATGGCGGCTCACCGTTCACGAGATGCATCTTCTGTTGCACCATGATAGGGCTCCACCTTTCTTGATGTTCACTTTCTCCTTGGACTATTCCATCATCTTCTCCACCAGTTGTTAGAAACAAATATCAAGAACACAAGGTGGTTTTATCAGCACGCACACATTAACTGTGTTAAACTTAGCAATTAGATTGTTAAAAGAAGATGGCAAGTGTAGGAGTATTTCCATGCGATGGTGGGAAAATGTACGTAACATTTTTTTCTTGGTCAACAAAATTGTCTTCTGCAACAAAACAATGATAGAGTTTAGTAACGGTAAGAACTGAAAAGAAGAAGAAAACTAAATTTTCTCATGGTTTTCACTGGTCAACAGCTCCCTACCTCCTCAGCTTTCAGACGAGCTTTCTCCTCCTTGACGTAGTTCAGTTCAGCTTCAAGCTCCACAGTATAAGCTTGTAGGATTATCAAAGATGGAGTGTGTACGTGTCACCGACCTTGTTACCACTATTGCAGAAATGGTATTGCATAAAAACCAACAATTTTGGCAGCAATGTAAGTACCTGTTCCTAGCATGCGATCGTTCGACTGACTCATGATTCTTGATGCTCCTCTTGGAGGACTTATCCTCCGAGGCGTAGCTGTTCTCCATCATTGCTCCGTCGCCCATGTAGTTCGTCATGTCAACCTGCGTCATGGCGCTCCTCCCATCCGACAACCCGGGGCTCACGATGCCCACCCCATCTTGAGGAGGTGGTGGCGGAAGCACCACAACCATCCCTGCGTACCCATTGTGGATGAACCCCATGTCATCGCCCATCACCGAGAAAATGACGTTGACCGGTGCCATTTGGGTACATCATTGGGCCATGCTACTGCCCCTACCGCGCGTGGTTCATCCGTCCATGGACCATGCCGACCGACGCAAGATCCCCGGACCACGCTGGCCTTGACAAGGAACTGCTACAGTGTCGTCTCTCTGACCGTCCCCTGCCAGTCGTTGCTCGCAAACGAACCGCGGTTCCCCACGAAATGTAAATTTGCGTGGTTGCGCTACCTACTAGCAAGTTGGTGTCCAATAGGGAGCCACCTTCTAACACTATGTGTGCCAAGTAACATTGTATTATTTTTTTTTTCTGGATTTCCCATCTTCGTATTTCCACTCTCACTCTTCAACAATTGCCCCCCACTAATGTAGTTCACATGCATGCATGACAGTGCGGCACAATCACTTTTTATTCTCCCACACAATAAAAAAATCCAACCATTTCTTCCTCCTTAGCTAATTTAAAACATCCATATCTTTTAAACCATATATTCATTTGTGAAAAAAAATTAAACTCCGCGAGCCAAAACCTTTAAAATGAGATCAAACTTGAATTTTTCAACCATATTTAAATTAGAACATATATTTCACAATGATCCACTACAATTTCACTTTCCGTAGTGGCTATTGCACAATTCAGAACCTACATTTCACTTTTCACGGGCTTGCTTAAAAAAACACCTAATTAAATTGCACATTTTTCAAATAACTTATTTCACACTTTTGAAATAAACTATTACACATGTTCAAACAATCAGTTTCACAAACGACACACTAGAATTCACTTTCTGTAGTTACTCTATCATAATTCACAACCTACATTTCACTTCAGACTGGCTTGGTTCAGGAAAATAACATATATTTCAATTAGATATGTCTGAAAAAACTTATTTCACTCCTTTGAAATAATCAGTCTCACATTTATACATTGTAATTTCACATTTGTGGTTAATATTTTCACAATTCAGAACCTACTTTTACATTACACTAGCGTGTTTCACAAAAATCACATATATTTTAGTTACACATTTTTTTTAAAAATATTTCACTATTTTGAAATAATCAGTTTCACATTTATACATCATAATTTCACATTTTGTGGTTAGTATTTCACAATACAGAACCTACATTTTTACATTTCATTGCTATGTTTCAAAAAAATCACATCTATTTTAGTTACACATTTTTGAAAAAAAAACATATTCCACTCTTTCAAAAAATCAATTTCACATTTTATGGTTACTACTCCCTTCGTCCCAAAATAAGTGGTGCAACTTTGCACTAACTTTAGTACTAAGTTAGGGTAAAGTTGAGTTACTTATTTTGGGAAGGAGGGATTATTTCACAATTCAGAACCTACATGTTACATTCCACAGGTCTGTTTCACAAAAATCACATATATTTCAATTGCATGTTTAAAAAAAACATTTTCACTCTTTTGAAATAAACGGTTACACATTTCAAGAAGTTGTAGGTTTCTTGATGGTTTTACATATTTCTGTGGAAATAGTGTTTAAATTTTTTTCTAGTTATATAGGTTTGGTTCACATACGGAATGTGAAATGTTCAAATTTAAATATGTTCGAATGTATTCAAGATCGGTCTTGTTTAAAAGGCCTTGGCGCCAGGAGTTCAAATATATATAAAAATTCAAATAGGAACTTATGGTTTAAAAGATAGGGACAATTTAATTTAGTAAATGTGAAATAAAAGGTTGGATTTAACTAGAGAGAGCACTGTCATATTTCTGCCATACATCCATGCCAAAGACAAATAATGGGGACTACTAGCTATAGTTTGATAACGTGTACTAGTGTATAGCAGAAAAGGAGAATAAAGTGGTCCCACCTCCACGCATCTTGATGCGAGCAATCAATGGCGGATTTGTCGCCGCTAGGTAGCATCACCGCGCAAAAAGACTTTATGCCATTCCCCACCGTCGGATGGACAGGAAGCTGCGGTGAGGGACGCATGACCTGAGGCTGGGCATGCACCGGGCGGGGCTCCCTGTTGATGTCAGCCCATACCCCCTCCACTATCTTCCGGCACAGCAGGGGAGGCAAGGAGAAGGACTCCTGCTGGCATAGGCCCCTTCCTCATGCATCCCCTCCACCTCCACTTCCACCAGCACCCACCATAGGAGCCTCCTCCATGCCCACCAAGCCACCGCCGGTAGCCGCTTGGAAATCCTCGACATTCCATATGTTGCTCATGAACTCGTCCATGTTCATGTACCCAAAATTGTGCCCGCCTCGCACACTGAGTAATGCAGCTCGTCCAGCGTCAGCGCGAAGATCGAAGACTGCGGCATCAGCACAACCGTCTGCTCCTCACCTTCGAGAATGCACGGGTGTGAGGTGACTCTTTCCTTGCATAACTTCACGTCCTTGCTCATCTCTGATGCCATCCTTTCTCTACACTATGGTCTCTATGTGCGTTCGCTTGTGGTGTGTGGTTCAGTCTTGTGCGCCGCGACACCCTATTTATAGCCTGTCGCATGCAAGAGATAAGCATAAGTTAAAGCATCATATAGCTATTAAATTCACGTGATTGATGAAAAAGGTGAGCTATCAATAGATAGATACATAGTAGACAATTTCTCTCGTACTGGATAGATAGGGTGTTGCCAAAGCGCCAAACGTTCACAACATGTAGCTACCGCAGTGCCGCAACAGGGTGCCACCCTTCTTGGTGTTGACGTTCTCCCTGGACTATTCCATCATCTTATCCACCAGCTATAAAAAATCTAGACCAAAAGGTGTTACCATCAGCACGTTTACATTAACTGTTTTAATACTTGGCATTTATGTTGCTGCAAGCAACTAGCAAATTATAGTAAGTGTGGGAGGGTTTTTTGTTCTTAGAAAAGAAGGATCATCCCTGGACTCTAATGCACACGGCCATATGAGTATGAGGGATGATGATGGCTATAATGGTTGTCCAGCGAGGGAGCGCAACTGAAGGCTAGTCAGACCATTAAGCAGGAAGTCACGACAGAGGAGGAAAGTGGATCGACTACTCAAGCATTACGATGGTTGACCGCCGACAAATCTCAAGGGATCCCGCGTGACCACTGATTTTAATAGCTCAAATTTCACTAGATTTAAGAACTATTTCAATGACTAAAATTTCACCGACGCGGAAAAGTGTGCCTACGTGACTAAACTCAACTCGTGTGTCATCTCCACTTCTTCACAAGAGAGGAAAGGCGAAGACTCCCATACACACACACATGGACCACACACATTGCATCGCATTATATTAAAGCGCAAGTACATATCAACATATTCCTAACTTTCTTTTGTTCCATTTGTTTGAAGCTTGTGAAAAACACATCTACATATAAACAGTAACAACAACACAAGGTCACTTGCTTGACTAGATAAACACTCACATTTGGGTCCTTATGGTTTTAGCTACCACTAGTATATTACTATACCACCTGGCCCGCTCCGAAAAGGAAAGGTAACTATTATCAACACCACAATTCATTCTCATCCTCATGCTAGCATGGCTGTGGAAGCTGAATGGCGGGTCACCGTTCACAAGATGCAGCTTCTATTCCACCGTGATAGGGCTCCACCTTTCTTGATGGTCACTTTCTCCTTGGACTGTTCCATCATCTTCTCCCCCAGTTGTAACAAAAAAAAAATCAAGAACACAAGGTAGTTTTATCAGCACGCACACATTAACAGTGTTAAACTTAGCAATTAGGTTGTTACAAGCAGTTGGCAAGTATAGGAGGATTGCCACGCGATGGTGGGAAAATGTACGTAACACTTTTTTCTTGGTCAACAAAATTGTCTTCTGCAACAAAACAATGATAGAGTTTAGTAACAATAAGAACTGAAAATAATAAGAAAACTAATTTTTCTCATGGTTTTCACTGGTAAACAGCTTCCTACCTCCTCAGCTTTCAGACAAGCCTTCTCCTCCTTGAGGTAGTTCAGTTCAGCTTCAAGCTCCACAATATAAGCATGTAGGATTATCAAAGAGGCAGTGTGTATGTGTCACCGACCTTGTTACCACTATTACAGAAATGGCATTGCATAAAAACCAACAATTTTGGCAGCAATGTAAGTACCTGTTCCTACCACGCGATCGTGCGGCTGACTCGTGATTCTTGATCACGTGGCGGTGGCGATGCTCGATGCTCCTCTTGGAGGACTAATCCTCCAGAGCATCGATGTTCTCCAACATCGCTCCGTCGCCCATGTAGTTCGTCATGTCAGCCTGCATCATGGCGCTCCACCCGTCCGATGACCCGGGGCTCACAATACCCACCCCACCTTGAGGAGGTGGTGGCAGAGGCACCACAACCATCTCTGCGTACCCGTTGGGGCCGAACCCCATAATGTCCCCCATCACAGAGAACATGTCGTTGGCCAGTGCCATCGGGTACATCATTGGGCAAGGTTGCTGCCCCTGCTGCGCTTGGTTCATCTGTCCATGGACCATGACGGCCAGCACAGGCGCTTGTCCACCGGCGCAAGATCCATGGACCACGCTGCTACAACGTTGTCTCTCCGAGCATCCCCTGAGGGTCGTTGGCCGCAACCGAACCACCATTCCCCACGAAATGCAAAATTGTGCGGTTGCGCTACCTACTAGCAAGGTGGTGTCCAATAGGGAGCCGCCATCTAACACTATGTGGGCCAAGTATCTTTGTATTACATTTCTTTTCTGGATTTCCCATCTTCGTATTTCCGCTCTCACTCTTCAACAATTGGCCCCCACTAATGTACTTCACATGGATGCATGACAGTGTGGCACAATCATTTTTTCTTCTCCCACACAATAAATCCTACCATTTCTTCATTTAAAACATCCATATCTTGTAAATCGTATATTCATTTGTGAAACATTTTTATATTTGAACTCTGTGCGCCAAAACCTTTAAAATGAAATCAAACTTGAATATTTTTAACCATATTTAAATTTGAACATATATTTCACATGTCAAAATAATCTATTTCACAATGATACACTACAATTTCACTTTCTGTAGTGGCTATTGCACAATTCAGAACCTACATTTCAATTTTCACGGGCTTGCGTCACAAAAAAACACCTAAGTAAATTGCACATTTTTCAAATAACATATTTCACTCTTTTGAAATAAACTATTACACATGTTCAAACGACACAATAGAATTTCACTTTCTGTAGTTACTCTTTCATCTTTCAGAACCTACATTTCACTTCAGACTGGCTTGGTTCAGGAAAATCACATATATTTCAATTACATATGTTTGAAAAAACTTATTTCACTCTTTTGAAATAATCAGTTTCATATTTATACATCGTAATTTCACATTTGTGGTTAATATTTTCACAATGCAGAACCTACTTTTTAAATTTCACTAACATGTTTCACAAAAATCATATATATTTTAGTTACACATTTTTAAAAAACATATTTCACTCTTTTGAAATAATTATTTTCACATTTATACATTATAATTTCACATTTTGTTGTTAGTATTTCACAATTAAGAACCTACATTTTTACATTTCACTGTCATGTTTCACAAAAATCACATCTATTTTAGTTACACATTTTTGAAAAAAAACATATTACACTCTTTCAAAAAATCAATTTCACATTTGGTGGTTACTACTCCCTTTGTCCCAAAATAAGTGACGCAACTTTGTACTGACTTTAGTACTAAGTTACTGTAAAGTTGAATCAATTATTTTGGGACGGAGGGATTATTTCACAATTCAGAACCTACATGTTACATTTCACAGGTCTGTTTCAAGAAAATCACATATATTTCAATTGCATGTTTTTCAAATAAAATGTTAACTCATTTCAAAAAGTCATTGGTTTCTAGTATAATATGATGGTTTTACATATTTCTATGCAAATAGTGTATTAAAAAATTTCTAGTTATATAGTTTTGGTTCACATATGGAATGTGAAATGTTGAAATTTAAATGTGTTCGAATGTATTTAAGATCGGTCTTGTCTAAAAGGCCTTGGCGCGGGGAGTTCAAATATAAAAAAATTCAAATAGGTACTTATGGTTTAAAAGATAGGGACGATTTAATTTAGTAAAGGTGAAATAAAATGTTGAGTTTAACCAGAGAGAGAGAGAGAGAGAGAGAGAGAGAGAGAGGGAGAGACAAATAATGGGGACCACTAGCTATATTTTGATGATGTTGTCTAGTGTATAGCAGAAAATGAGAATAAAGTGGTCCCACCTACACGCATCTTGACGTGAGCAATCAATGGCGGATTTGTTGCCGCTAGGTAGCATCACCGCGCAAAAAGACTTTCTAACATTCCCCACCATTGGCTGGATAGGAAGCTACGATGAGGGACGCGCGGCCTAAGGCTGGGCATGCACCGGTTGGGGATCCCTGTTGATCTTAGGCCGCTGCTCGTCTACCATCTTCCAACACAGCGAGAGAGGCAGGGAGAAGGACCACTGCCAGCATAGGCCAATTCCTCCTGCATCCTCACCACCTCCGCTTCCACCAGCACCAACCACAGGAGCCTCATCCATGCCCACCAAGCCACCGCCGGTAGCCGCTTGGAACTCCTCGACATTCCTTATGTTTCTCATGAACTCGTCAATGTTCATGGACCCAAAATTGCACCCCACCTCGCACATCGAGTATTGCAGATCATCCAGCGTCAGCGCGAAGATTGAAGACCGCAGCGTCGGTTCAACCGTCTGCTCCTCACCTTCGAGAATGCGCGGGCGTGTGGTGACTTCTTCCTCGGAGAACTTCATGTCCTTTCTCATCTCTGACGTCATCCTATCTCTCCACTATGGTCTCTATGTACCCTCTTGCTTGTGGTGTGTGCTTCAGTCTTATGCGCCGCGCCACCCTATTTATAGTCTGCCGCAGCAAGAGATAAGCATTAATTAAAGCATTAGATAGCTATTAAATTAATGTGATTGATGAAAAATGTATGAGCTATAGATAGATAGATACAGAGTTGATATATAGTTCGTCTCGTGCTGGATAGATAGGGTGCTGCCAAGGCACCATACATTCACAAGATGCGGCTACCGGAGCGCCGAGACAGGGCGCCACCCTTCTTGGTGTTGACGTTCTCCTTGGACTACTCCATCATCTTCTACACCAACTATGAAAAATCAAGACCAAAAGGTGTTACGATCTGCATACTCACATTAACTGTTTTAAGAATTGGCAATTATGTTGTTGCAAGGAATTGGCAAATTATGGTAAGTGTGGGAGGGTATTTTTTTCTTAGAAAAGAAGGATCACCCCTGGCCTCCGATGCACACAACAATAAGAGTATGAGGGTTGATGATGGCTATCATGGTCGGCTAACGAGGGAGCACAACTGAAGGCTAGTCGGACCATCAAGCAGGAAGTCACAACGGAGGGGGAAAGTGGATCGACTACCCAAGCATTACGATGGGTGACCACCGAAAAGTCTCAAGGGATCCCGCGTGACCACTGATTTGAATATCTTAAATTGCACTAGATTTAAGAACTATTTGAATGACTAAAATTTCACCGCTGAGGCAAAGTGTGCCTACGTGACTGAACTCAACTCGTGTGTCATCTCCACTTCTTCACAAGAGAGAAAAGGCGAAGACTCTCCCCCCCCCCCCACACACATGGACCACACACATTGCATCGCATCATATTAAAGCGCAAGTACAGATCACATATTCCTAACATTCTTTTGTTCGATTTGTTTGAAGCTGCTGACAAACACATATACCTATAAACAATAACAACAATACAAGTTCACTTGCTTGACTAGATAAACACTCACATTTGGGTCCTTATGGGTCTTAGCTACTACAAGTATATTACTATACCACGACGGCTCAAATCCAAGGCCAAACATCCCAATGGATTCACACATTAATTTGAAATCGTTGTTGTCACAAGCATTGAATGGTATAGCTACAAATGCAATACAAACAATATAAGTAAGTGACAAGGCAACCAACGGTCAAACATTGCAAAGAAGTAAGTAATAAATGGCAGTGTGGGTAAAAATAAATATTTAATTACCATGATTGTACACCCATCTAGCCACATATTGTTGCACTTCATGTGTTCTCCTTTTCCAAAGTTCCTTGTTTATCCTCTGTTGATGCAAGGCTTTAGCTTGAGTCAATTTAGGATCAATAGGCCGTGCCCAGTTGTCAATGGGACCTAACTTGTGAGGCTCCGCGCTTCCGATACAAGTAGCTTCGTCATCTCCAACGCGAGAAATGCTCACACTTTGTCTAAGCTCTTGCTCAGGGGCAGTCTTTTCCCTCCTCTTATTAGATGCATCCTCAAGAAATTTCCTGCACCTATCTTTAGCTTCCTGAGAGTTTTTCTTGCATTTGAGCACATCATTACCAAGATGAGCTACATGCTGCTTGTCTCGATAAACACCTCCACTGCTCACGTGGTAACAGAACATACACTTCACTTTATCCTTGTTGGAAGCATCAACTAGACTCCCATACTCCCATCCCACATCATCAGACTTTCTCTTAAGGACATTCTATTCCTGCAATGCTGATGTTGCATTTGTCTCGGACATCCTACAAATAATCAAATACACAACAAATAGTAACTCAGTAATCTGCATCGCTGATGCTAAAAAAATGGACCAGATCTTCCAAAGTCTAGACCACAAGTAGGCATAAAAGGAGAGAATAATCAAAGCAAGAATGTAATAAAGTATGTCAGTACGTGCATATGTATGTCCAGATCCTAGAATCGAAGCAATATAAATTATTAAATTATAATACCATAATATATGCAGAGCAATATAAAGTAGGCACCAAGCTGTATATTGACAGATTCCAAGAAACTTTCTGTTGTGAAGTAAATAAATAATACAAAATTACCATGGAGGAAACCAAAAGAACATATTTTTTGCATTACAAGCTAATAAATGTGTTCCATTCCGAAATTATTTTGTCTTGCAATGCTTGATACC
Source organism: Triticum aestivum (assembly GCF_018294505.1). NCBI lineage: Eukaryota > Viridiplantae > Streptophyta > Magnoliopsida > Poales > Poaceae > Triticum > Triticum aestivum. The sequence continues at coordinate 654,282,714 of NC_057801.1, read as the reverse complement.
TTGCTGGCCGATCATAAAAGATGATGTCATGGCAGCCTTCCATGCTTTTGGCAGGATGGATTTCCGCAGCCCCACATCCATTAATCAGGATCTTATTACTCTCCTGCCCAAGACGCCAGCAGCGGTTGAGATCCGTGAGTTCTGGCCCATAAGCTTGATTCATAGTTTCCCGAAGCTTGTTGTAAAGGTGTTGGCAACACGTGTGGCCCCGTACATCCCAGAGTTGGTCGGAACACACCAAGGTGCTTTCATAAAAGGTAGATGGTTACACGACAATTACATGATGGTGCAAGGGTTGGCAAGGAAGCTTCACGCGGCGAGGCGAGAGGCGGTGATACTTAAGCTTGACATTACAAAAACCTTCGACACCGTGTGTCGGTGTCAAAACTGGCGGATCTCGTGTAGGGGGTCCCGAACTGTGCGTCTAAGGCTAATGGTAACAGGAGGCGGGAGACATGATGTTTACCCAGGTTCGGGCCCTCTCGATGGAGGTAATACCGTACTTCCTGCTTGATTGATCTTGATGATATGAGTATTACAAGAGTTGATCTACCACGAGATCGTAGAGGCTAAACCCTAGAAGCTAGCTTATGATTATGATTGCCGTTGTCCTACGGACAAAACCCTCCAGTTTATATAGACATGGGAGGGGGCTAGGGTTACACAGAGTCGGTTACAGAGAAGGAGATCTGCATATCCGAATTACCAAGCTTGCCTTCCATGCAAAGGAGAGTCCCACCCGGACACAAGGCGAAGTCTTCAATCTTGTATCTTCATAGTCCAACAGTCCGGCCAAAGTATATAGTTCGGCTGTCCGAGGACCCCCCCTAATCCAGGACTCCCTCAGTAGCCCCTGAACCAGGCTTCAATGACGATAAGTCCGGCGCGCAAATTGTCTTCAACATTGCAAGGCGGGGTCTTCTCCAAATACAGAGTATCTATTGTAACGAGTAGTGTCCGGCTTCCCATTAATGTTGCACTCCTCGGCTTATGTGCCTTAATAATGGCTACCTCCACGCGTCGAGCGAATGCGAGAAGTCGGGGCATTTTTATAGTTGCCACCCTGACCATGTAAGTAAATCGTCTATTTAAAGAGACGGGGATCCTCAGATCCAAATCGCACCATCTTCCCCCAGCAAGTATCCATCAGAGCACGCCTGGAAAAATCCATCCCATCATGGCCGGCCGACGCGGCTCCTCCTCTTGCTCTCGTAGCACTAAGCCAGGCGATTAGGAGAAGTGTTCCGTTCCCCATAGCCGATTGGTAGAGTTGCAGACCCAGGGAGTTCTCCCGGCTGCGTACATGGTCCCCGTCCGAGCTGGACTAGCCACTTACAATGGCGGGGAGCAAGCCGAGAGTTTTCCCAACCAGTCCAAGGGGGAGCGAGTACGCCTTGTCCCTTACTTGCTGAGGGGACTTGGATTTCCAATCCATCCGCTCCTCCATGGGCTCCTGGAGTTCTACGGCCTCCAGCTGCATAACTTCACTCCTGCCTCCATACTACACATCGCAGGCTACGTTGCCTTCTGCGAGCTATTTCTGGGCTGCGAAGCTCATTTCGAGCTATGGAAGAGGCTATTCTGCCTCGTACCCCGTACTCAGGAGGGGTCGATATATCAAGTGGGCGGAGACGAAATATGGCGCATCGCCGGGACCGGATACCTGTCCAGTATTCCGAAGAATACATCCGAAGATTGGCCTTTGGAGTGGTTTTACATGGAGGACGTCCCCCTTCCGGACCCTATTCGGATGGGCCTTCCTGAGTTTGTAAATGCCCCGTTGAAGAAACGCCACAGCTGGCGCCCTTGGAGCCCCCAGGAGGAAGACAACAGAGAGGTCTTTTACCTGATGGGCAGGATAAATACATTGGCCAAATCAGGACTGACTATAATCGAGGTTATGTCAATTTGTATAATGCGGGGGGATGCGACCACATCAGTATCGGGGAAACCCATGTGGCATTTCAATGGAGAAGACGATGCCACCCACTGTGGTCGTAAAAGTCCGGACTCTGCCGCGGCTCTGGCAAAAAATCTGTTCGATTTGTACAAAGAAGAAGAAGAGGAGTTCACCCGTATTAAGCCACGGGATGGATTCTCCATGTATAACCCTCCAAGCTGGGTGAGCTGCTATCCTTTACTCCAGTCATTCCCGTACTTTTCATCATAAATATTTACCTTGCTAATTCATAGCAGGAGCTGCGAAAAGCTGTGACGGAGGTCCACAGCCCGTCTCCACAGCCAGAGGACCCTGACCGGGCCCTCGACCCCGGACTCGAAGAGGATCCAGACGTGTTTGTGGAGCTCGTTGACAGGACGTTCTATCAACTGAGCTATGATGGTGCCTTGGTGGCCATCATAACCAATTACCCAGGCCTACTCCCTCCATCGCATGTAAGTAAAACCAGAGTCCCAACTTCCGAGAAGGGTCCCTTCTTTGCACTTTACCCACTGCACACATATTGCATCTTACAGGGAAGGCCATCGGGGCACCGTGCCGAACCCGCGGTGACTCGTCAACAAGGGGCACCGAAGCCGGGTAGGCTCAAAAGGAAGGCGGTCAGGACTGAGATGCCGTCACAAAGGTATGCTTAAAAACCTGCTCCATGATTATCGTCTTTAAAATATAATAATGTCCTTGGTTCCTGGCATAAAAAACGCTCACCGGATAGTGTCCGGAGAGCCTGCCGGCCATGCCTCCACCAGCCGGACTCCAGAGCCGGACTTAGGGCCAGAGGCTAACGTGGGGACGACACCGGATGGTCCTCCTACAGAGGATGCGGATAGACTGTCCGCTAAGAATTCCTAAGTGGAGAGCGCCATGAATCACAGGCGTCGCCGGGCCGTACTCCGCGATCCAAGTTTCTCTGAGGAGGCGTTCAAGGCCTTCAACTCAGGAGATGCGTACATCCGAGCCGCTCAAGATGGACTTGCCAGAGCCACGGACCAGTATGTAAAGGATATACGGGTAATAAAATCTGATAATTATGTATATCAGTAGCCCCTGAGACTTGAAACAGTTGGCACAACTGATTTGAGGATCATTGTATGCATAGGTTCTTATAGATAAAAATACCCAGTTGTCTAAAGAGCTGGAGGAGTGCAAAGCCCAGTTACGGGACGCAGTTGCCGGAATGGAGGAGTCCAAGAAGGCCCCGTCTGGTAATACTTGTTCTTAATCAAAAAAGAATGTAATGACATGTACCAGCTAGTATTCGGCATGCATGCAAATCTAATAATAGATTCTGCAGACGATCCCGGAGGCAATCCGGAGATTGTATCGGTGGATGAGCAACATGCTCAACGACAACGAGAGGCTGGCGAGCGCGTGCTTACATAGGTTATTCGAGAGAACAATGATCTCAAGGACGCCAAGACCCAGTTGGACATTGAATTGAAAGATGTTCGGGGACAGCTTGCAGACTTCGTGAAGGAGAATAAGAGGCTTCGACGCGACATTTTTAGTAAGTGCTTGAATGGACATTTATACAGTTCGGCAAAGAAACAGGCTAACAGATTTATGTCTGTAGGTATGCTGACAGGTCGTCCCGAAGAGGAGATGTCCGGATCTGCAGGCGATCTTCTGCAAGAACTCTCACAGCTGCACGAACAAGTTCGGCAGGTGATGCAGGGTATCGCCCAGGCCTTGTGGCCATCCGCCTCCCTGCCAGGAGGCATGGGGGAGCTTGTAGAGATGCTCAAGGGAGCACGGCGGCGCTTCCGATTATGGAAGATATCGGCCTGCCGACAAGGTGCAAGGGAAGCCTGGGCCATGGTGAGGACGTGATACACCAAGGCTGACCCAAACCACATGGCCGAGGTCGGGCCTGTAGGGTCATATGGGAAAGAGATCCCCATTAGTCTGGTATATGACCAGGTAGCATTAGCTGCAAAGTATTCCCAACAGGATTGTAGGCTAGACAGCCTGTTGGATGATATAGAAGAAGAATTTAGTCAGTCTAAGTGACGGTGTACTTCAGATGACATATTTTGTCCCTAGCCAGATTGTAAATCATTTGTCATGGCGGACCTTTTTGCTTCAGCCTCCGGACCCGATAGTCCGGAGTGTATCCAAATACCCACTCAATTATGTAAAACCGGGGTACGCGTGGAAACCAGGCGTAGGGGTCATTAATGCTTGAACAGACAAGTACCCGACTAGCTATGTTATATTACATGGATAGTAAGAAACATCTTCCAGGGAGAATAGTTCCGTTAAAGGTTCCTTTCCCTGGGTACGCATGCATTAATGTGCATGTTCGAGGTGCGCACAGAGACGCGAGATATAAAACATCTGGGGGTTTATATTGTAAGTAGGTAAGAAACATCTTTTGTTCATCGATCGAATATTCCCTTAAGAACGCTAGCTTTCGGCTTCACCCAATCTGAGGTACACATCTGACTGACCCGGTAGTAACAATCGCAGAGGTGCTTCCCTTATGCCCTAGCCGAATTAGAGGGAACATATGGCATAAACACAAGAGCCAGGCAACCCAGCTTGGCCAAAACTTAAGTCACATCGATGCATATAATGGATAAAAAAGGTACATATGGAGAAGTGACGCATATGTGGTGGGCTTAAAGCCCAGAAGATAGTTATATTAAGCTTCTATATAAGAAGCCCCAGGTATATTGAGCACGCATAGCACGGCAGGAGTGTGCGGTCGAAGCACACTTGAAGCTTTTAAGGCTATATAAAAAAAGAAAGAGAGAAAGAGGATATAACTTAAAAAAGAAAGGCGGAGGTAAGGAGACGAACACAGAGTTCAGAACTAGGAGTAGAATCTTCGTAGTCTGGCCGCATTCCATGGGTTCGGCTCAAGTCGATTATCTGATGCATCACGCAGATGGTACGCTCCTCCGATGAGAGCTTTATCAATGATGAAGGGACCCTCCCACTTGGGCTTGAGCTTGTCCTTTTTATTCTCCGGTAGGCGTAGAACGAATTCGCCAACGTTATAAGTTTTGGCCCATACTTCTCTGCTTTGATACCTTTGAGCCTGCTGCTGATAGAATGCGGAACGGGCCTTTGAGACGTCACACTCCTCCAGGGCATCTAAACTGTCTTGTCGATCTAGCTTAGCTTCTCTCTCTTCGTACATGCGCACTCGAGGTGAGTCATGAATGATATCGCAGGGTAGCATCGCCTCTGCGCATACACCATAAAAAATGGTGTGTATCCGGTAGTACGATTCAGCGTGATCCGCAGCCCCCATAGTATCGAGTCGAGCTCCTCGACCCAGTGCGTATCTGATTCCTTCAAGGATCGCACTTGTCTGGGTTTGATGCCGCTCATAATAAGACCATTTGCTTGTTCGACTTGACCGTTTGTTTGGGGATGATAGACAGAGGCATAATCGAGCTTAAAGCCCATGTTGCCGCACCAAGTTTTCACCTCATCGGCTGTGAAGTTGGAGCCGTTATCAGTGATGATGCTGTGGGGGACACCGTAACGGTATATGACCCCGGATATGAAGTCTATCACTGGTCCGGATTTGGCCGTTTTAACTGGTTTGGCCTCTATCCATTTGGTGAATTTATCTACCATGACCAACAAGTATTTTTTCTTATGGCTTCCTCCTTTAAGGGGTCCAACCATATCGAGCCCCCAGACCGCAAAGGGCCAAGTTATGGGGATTGTTTGGAGAGTGGTAGGTGGCATATGGCTTTGATTTGCAAAAAGCTGGCAACCGACGCAATGTTGGTTGAGGTCCTGTGCGTCTGCTCGGGCTATCGGCCAGTAGAAACCTGTACGGAAGGCCTTGCTTACAAGGGCCCGAGCTGCGGCATGATGGCCGCCGAGTCCAGCATGAATTTCGGCCAGTAGCTGTCGTCCCTCCTGTTTGGAGATGCATCTTTGAAGCACTCCGGTTGCACTTTTCTTATAAAGCTCTCCCTCGTGAACCTTGTAGGCTTTAGAGCACCGCACAATGCAACGCACTTCATTTTGGTCCTCAGGGAGTTCTTGCTTATTTAGGCAGGCTAAGATAGGTTCTGTCCACGGGGCAATGACAGCCATAATCACATGGGCCGAAGGTATAATTTCGGTGGCAGAGCCTCTGATTACGTCAGATTGTTCGGGATCTGGGGTTGTCTTCGGATCCGGACTGGTATTGCCGGTCTCCCCTTCCCACACCACGGATGGCTTGAACGGCCTTTCCAAGAAGATATTAGGTGGGACAGGGTCGCACTTAGCACCGATGCCGGCGAGGATATCCGCCGCATGATTGTTTTCTGGACCACATGGTGGAATTCGAGCCCCTCGAACCGAGCTGACATTTTGAGGACGGCATTACGGTAAGCCGCCATTTTTGGGTCCTTGGCGTCAATATCTCCATTTATTTGAGATATTGCAAGGTTCGAATCCCCACGCACTTCCAGGCGTTGAATGCCCATGGAGACTGCCATCCGAAGACCATGCAACAAAGCCTCATATTCGGCTGCGTTGTTGGAGTCTGTGTATAATATTTGGAGTACGTATTGGACTGTATCTCTGGTGGTGGATGTCAGGACAACGCCTGCCCCCAGACCAGCCAGCATCTTAGAGCCGTCAAAGTGCATGATCCAATTGGAGTACGCACCGTACTCTTTAGGGAGTTTGGCTTCTCTCCATTTGGCGACGAAGTCGGTCAATACTTGCGACTTAATGGCCCGTCGTGGTTTGTATATTATGTCGAACGGGAGGAGCTCGATAGCCCATTTAGTAATCCGGCCCGTGGCATCATGCTTATTTATTATATCGCTGAGTGGTACTTCAGAGGCCACCGTGATTGAACACTCTTGAAAGTAGTGTCGTAGCTTCCGGGATGCCATGAAGACCGCGTATGCTATCTTTTGATAATGTGGGTACCAGGACTTGCATGGAGTGAGGACAGTGGATACATAGTATACCGGCTTTAGAAGCGGGAATTTATGTCCGTCCGTTTCTCTTTCGACGACGAGCACTGCGCTTACAACCTGTTGTGTTGCAGCTATATATAACAGCATGGGTTCGCCGATATTTGGTGCGGCCAGGATTGGGTTGCTGGCCAAGAGGGCCTTTATTTCTTTCAATCCGGCCGTGGCCGCATCCATCCACTCAAAGTGTTCGGTGCGTCGAAGAAGGCGATAATGAGGTAGTGCCTTTTCTCCCAATCAGGAGATAAAGCGGCTTAAGGCAGCCACACATCCAGTCAGTTCTGCATTTTCTTGAGGTCTGTTGGGGTAGCCAACTGTGATAGAGCTCGGATTTTAGCCGGATTTTCTTCAATTCCTCTGTTGGAAACAATGAAGCCCAGCAGCTTTCTGGCAGGCACGCCAAAAACGCATTTTTCTGGATTGAGCTTGATGTCATATGTTCGGAGTTTGTCGAACGTAAGCCTCAATTAGTCTATTAAAAATTCGATGTGTCTGGTTTTGATGACCACGTCGTCTACGTATGCCTCTATTGTTTTGCGGATTTGTTTTCCAGGCATCTCTGAATCATGCTTTGATAGGTTGCGCCGACATTTTTGAGCCCGAAAGGCATGGTATTAAAACAGAATGGGACGTATGGTCTGATGAATGCCGTTGCAGCTTGATCGGACTCTGCCATCTTGATTTGATGGTATCTGGAGTATGCGTCGAGGAAGCACAATGAGTTGTGTCCTGTGGTAGCGTCGATGATTTGATCAATGCGGGGGAGAGGGAAGGGATCCTTGGGGAAAGCCTTATTGAGGTCCTTGAAATTGACACATAGGCGCCAGTATTTGTCCTTCTTTGGTACCATCACCAGGTTTGCTAGCCAATCTGGATGTTTTATTTCTCTAATGAATCCGGCCTCGAGTAACTTGTCTAGCTCTTCTCCCATGGCTTGTCGTTTAGGTTTTGAGAAGCGCCGAAGAGTCTGCTTGACTGGCTTGTATCCCTTCAGTATGTTTAGGCTATGTTCGGCCAGCATGCGTGGGATACCTGACATGTCTGAAGGATGCCAGGAAAAGATGTCCATATTCTCACGCAAGAACTCTCACAGTGCGACGTCTATTGTGGGGTTTAGCTATGCTTCGATGGATGTTGTTTTTGTAGGGTCCGTTGGGTGGACCTGGAATTTGACTATTTCGTCCGCTGCTTTGTAAGAGGTGGATTTGGGTCGTTTATCGAGTATCACGTCGTCGCTATCCACCGTGGAGCGCAACGCAGTTAGTTCTTCGGCCGCGAGGGCTTTAGTTAATGCCTCAAGGGCCAGTGCGGCGGTTTTATTTTTGGCGCGGAGTGCTACCTCCGGATCACTAGCTAGAGTATGATTCCATTGGGCCCGGTCATCTTGAGCTTCATGTACCCGTAATGGGGTATAGCTTGAAAGCTCGTGAATGCATCCCGCCCTAAAAGGGTGTGGTATCCGCTACTGAACGGGGCCACTTGGAATGTGATTTCTTCGGACCTATAATTCTCCGGCGTGCCGAATACCACATCTAGTGTGATTTTTCCCGCACATCATGCCTCCCGAGTAAGGATGATTCCCCTAAAGGTCGTGTTGCCTTGCTCAATGCGGCTCTTGTCTATTTCCATTTTGTTAAGAGTCTCCTTGTAGATGAGGTTTAATCCGATGCCGCTGTCCCTGAGCACTTTAGTAAGCCGAAAGTCGTCCACGATTGGACATAGGACCAGAGCGGCTGGTGCTCGGACTGTTCGGAATTGAGGTTCGTCACTGGCATTGAAGGTTATGGCCGTGTCGTTCCATGGATTTATTGCTGCGAGATGGCAGACTTCGGCGAGGTTGTGGAGTGCTCGCTTGCGCCTATTATTTGAGGTGAAAGTCTCGAAGACTGTCAGTATTGTATTGTTATTTTCCGTGGGATGGTGTTCTGTGGTATTGCTTATGAGGGGATCCTCGCCGCTCTTGGCCACCTGCTGGAGTATCCAACATGCTCTAAGGCTGTGTGTTGGTATGGTATCCGGTGTACTATGAATTTTGCATCGCCCGTTAAGCCATCCCTCCAATACGGTTCCACGCCCTGTAGCAGGCTTTGGTTTTTTGTAATTGGATCGGGTGACTTGCGAGAGTGCACCCTTTTAGTTCGTACAGGGGGTTTAGTGAGAGCCGGAGGATCCCAGAATTTTGTTTGGGTTTTCCAGGCGCTTTCCATCACACAGTACTTCTGTACTATGGCCTCCAAGTCAGCAAAGTGTACTATGTCACAGCGACTTATGGCGTTGATGATTCCCTTGTCCGTGCATTTTTTGCAAAAGAATGAGATTGCATCTTCCTCGCGACAGTCCTTAACCTTGCTCATTACAAAGGGGAATCTGGCTTAGAAGTGATGTACTGTCTCTTGGGGCTCTTGTCTAATGTGGGAAAGATCGCTTGTATCTGGGTGGGTGGGTAGATTTATGTAACACCCCAGATTCGTTGTGCCAGGTGTCCGCCAGTTACTCGTCATTGTTGCCATGTCTTTTGCTTGCGTGTTGCATTTTGCCATGTCATCATGTGCATTGCATTGCATACGTGTTCGTCTCATGCATCCGAGCATTTTCCTCGTTGTCTGTTTTGCAATCCCGCACTCCTATGTTCCCCGGCGCCTCCTTTTGCCTCTTTTCGTGTGTGGGTGTTAAACTTTCTTGGAATGACCCGAGGTTTGCCAAGCGGTCTTGGTATACCACCGGTAGACCGCCTGTCAAGTTTCGTGCCATTTGGAGGTCGTTTGGTACTCCAACGGTTAACCGGGTAATCGTAAAAGCCCTCTTTGTGTTGCAGCCCAACACCCCTTCAAACTGGCCCTAAACCCATCCAAACCCCCTCCATGCTCTCGGTCGTTCGATCACGATCGTGTTGGCGAAAACCGCTCCTCATTTGGACTCTCCTAGCTCCCAGAATCTATAAATATGCCCTCCCCCGAAAATCCCGCAGTCCAAACCCTAAAAATCCCCCCCTCTCCGCGTCGGACATGTCCGCCCGCCGGACGAATCCCGCTGCCTCCCGCGCCAATCATGACCTTCCACGTGTCCACCCGCGCCCACTTCGCTGCCGGGCCCGTGAAGCCCAGATCGGACCAGCAACCTCGCCGCCTACACCCGCCTTGCCGGATCTTAGCCGCCGCCTTCGCGCCGTCGCCGGCGACCAACTCCGGCGACCGGAGCACGCCTCCGCCTGTCCTCTGCCTCGCCTGCCTCGCCGTCCACCGCGCCCGCCGCCGCACACCTCCGTGCGCCTGCCCCAAGCGCCGGCCCGCGCCTCCCCGCGCCTCCGCTCGCCGGCACCGCCAGCCGCCCCGGGCGCCATCGCCCGCCCCCGCCTCCAAAGCGCCGGCCCCCACTCCCCGCCGGCGTCCCGCGCCGCTCCGCCTCCCGCATCGGCCCTGGCCGCCGTCGCCAGGCGCCCCGGCGTCCCGCAGCTCCCTGCCGGCGTCCGCCTCGGCTTCCGCGCCGCTCGCCGGAGCCACCCCGCCGTCGTCCTCGCCGGATCTGGTCAACCGGGACCAGATCCACCACTCCTCCATCCAAACACGGACCCCCCCCGTCCCCGGATCCGCTCGTCCCGGGTCCGCCCCGTCCAACTTTCCCCGAGGTCCAAATTTCCCAAAGTCCCTGATTTTTTTGACATTTTCATGCCCTGTTCAACGCATCATAACTTGTTGCATACTGCTCCGTTTTGTGTGCATAATATATCAAAATGTTCGATGTGAGATGCTCTACATTTTGTTACATTGTGCCGTGCTTGTTTAAGATCATCTGGATGCCCGAATCATTGTTATAAGAGTGCTATATGATGTTAATCTGCTGAAACTGTTATAACTTGGTGATTTGTCTTTTTCGTTGCATTTTGTGTGTGCATCCTATGAGCATGAGCTCTACATGTGTTTTGTACTATGACATGCCATCTTTACAGGGGTGCCATCCATGTATTTTTTGATTCTTGTACTGAGTGCATCAAGCTTGTTAAGTAGGGTACTTGCTGTTGCTGTTTTGATAGGCTGAATCTGTTATTTTGTGATGCTATGTAAACCTGCTGCTACAAGTCATTACATGCATAACCTAGAGATGTTCACTAAGGATGTTTTGTTCTACATGTCAAGCTCTATCCATCTATGCCCTTGGTTGCATTTATAGCCTGCTGTAGCTTATTGTAATCTTGCTCCAAAGTTGCTAAATAATGTTGATGTCCGCCTGTTAACATTAAGTTCAGTTTTGCCATGTGTTTTGCTAGTGATCCATGTACCCTATGAACTTGTTCTTGCCATTCATAGCTTCATAATTATGTCATATTACTGTTGGTTTCCTTGTTATGACATGTAATGCTCTATGGTGAGTGGTACAAGCTCACCAACATGCCTACTTATCGTTGTTCCTGCCATGTTTGAATCTGTCATATCATTTGCCATGTTTGCATGGGTGCCATCATATTTTCTGTGCCCTTTTGGCTCATGGTCAGTAAAGGACTTTTGTTCTATGCATTTAGTAGGTTCCTGCCAAGCCTTTGTTTTCCATGATAAGTTTCTGTAACATGTTGTTTGACAGCTCTAAACATTGCAACCTGATGTTATTTCTGCCAAGTCTGTAAACTGATATTATTTGCAATCTTGCCATGTGTTTTTGAGCATGTTCTAGTGATTTCTGGAGATAGCTCAGTGTTCATGTTTTGTTATTCTTTACCCGTAAATCATTTCTATGCCTTTTGTTTTCTTATTGTGGTACTGTAGCATGTTGTTTTGATGCTTGCAATATGCTAGTTGCTGTTTTGGACAGATTGTTGCTATAACTTGTATAGTGTGTGTGTGTGTGTGTTGAACCGTTGCTCCGTTTTGATTCTGATCTATATGGAACTTGCTTGATTTTGCATGTAGCTTAATATTATCATGTTGCATCTTTGTTTTGAGGTGTTTGCTTGATGTTTCTTTGCATTTTGCATCAATGCCATGTTTAACTTGTTTTGCTCATATCTTCTAGGCCGTAGCTCCGTACTAAATGAACTTTATATGTAACTTGACTAGAATCTCGTGTAGATCATCTTGGTGCATCTTAACTTGCTGTTTAACAACTTGAACATAAGGTTTATTCAGATCTGGACCAATTTCGAGTTTTGCATATGAGGACTTACCGGAATTGTTATATGTTGTTTCCGGCCTCATTTAAACTTGCTTTGATGTGTTGCTCTTGTTTTCATCATCCCTTGCCATGAGTAGCTTCATGTAGCTTTGTCATGCATCATGCTTGTTGTGCATCATGTCATGTTTATGTGTGGTGTGTTTACCATGTTGTGTGCTTCTCTCGATAGTTCCTGTTTTGTTGCGATCGTGAGGATTCGTTCGTCTATGCTTGGTTCGGCTTTATCCATTCGTCTTCTTCATGGACTCGTTCTTCTTCCTAGCGGGATTTTAGGCAAGATGACCGCTACCCTGGATCTCACTACTATCATTGCTATGCTAGTTGCATCGTTCTATCACTATGCTGCGCTACCTATCATTTGCTCTTCAAGCCTCCCAAATTGCCATGTCAGCCTCTAACCTTTTTCACCCTTCCTAGCAAACCGTTGTTTGCCTATGTTACCGCTTTTGCTCAGCCCCTCTTATAGCGTTGTTAGTTGCAGGTGAAGTTGAAGATTGTCCCATGGTGGATAGGATTATGTTGGGATATCACAATATCTCTTATTTAATTAATACATCTATATTACTTGGTAAAGGGTGGAAGACTCGGCCTTATGCCTGGTGTTTGTTTCCACTCTTGCCGCCCTAGTTTCCGTCATACCGGTGTTATGTTCCCGAATTTTGCGTTCCTTACGCGGTTGGGTGATTTATGGGACCCCCTTGACAGTTCTCTTTGAATAAAACTCCTCCAGCAAGGCCCAACCTTGGTTTTACCATTTGCCTCACCTAGCCCTTTTTCCCTTGGGTTTCCGGAGCCCGAGGGTCATCTTTATTTTAGCCCCCCCGGGCCAGTGCTCCTTCGAGTGTTGGTCCGAACCGAGCTGCCTACGGGGCCACCTCGGGGAAACTCAAAGTCTGGTTTTACTCATAGCTAGTCTCATCCAGTGTTGCCCTGAGAACGAGATATGTGCAGCTCCTATCGGGATTTGTCGGCACATAGGGCGGCTTTGCTGGTCTTATTTTACCATTGTCGAAATGTTTTGTAAACCGGGATTCCGAGTCTGATCGGGTCTCCCTGGGAGAAGGTATATCCTTCGTTGATCGCGAGAGCTTATCATGGGCTAAGTTGGGACACCCCTGCAGGGTATAAACTTTTGAAAGCCGTGCCCGCGGTTATGGGCAGATGGGAATTTGTTAATGTTCGGTTGTAGATAACTTGACACCAGATACGATTTAAAATGCATCAACCGCGTGTGTAGCCGTGATGGTCTCTTTTCGGTGGAGTCCGAGAAGTGAACACGGTTTTGGGTTATGTTTGACGTAAGTAGGAGTTTAGGATCACTTCTTGATCATTGCTAGCTTCACGACCGTTCCATTTGCTCTCTTCTCGCTCTTATTTGCGTATGTTAGCCACGATATATGCTTAGTCACTGCTGCAACCTCACCACTTTACCCCTTCCTTTCCCATTAAGCTTTGCTAGTCTTGATACCCTTGGTAACGGGATTGCCGAGTCCTCGTGACTCACAGATTACTACAACAACAGTTGCAGTTACAGGTTATGCGATGATCATGACGCGAGAGTGATGTTTGCTTGTTTTGGAGTTCTTCTTCTGCTTCTTCTTCGATCAGGGGATAGGTTCTAGGTCGGCAGCCTGGGTTAGCAGGGTGGATGTCGTTTGAGTTTCTGTTTGTGTTTCATCCGTAGTCGGATGGTGCTCTTATGTAAGATGATGTTGTATTCGTGTGGCATTGTATGCCTTATGTATGTATCCCTACCTATTATGTAATGTTGATGTAATGATATCCACCTTGCAAAAGCGTCTTCAAGATGCGCTTCTATCCTTGGTGGGACCTTCGAGTCCCTTTAGGATAGGGTCGCATCTTGGGCGTGACAATTTAAGTCCAAACCCTGACCCGATCTGAGACCCAGGGGCAGAGGAGCTTCCGAGCTTGGCAGCTTGGGCTCCAGGATGTTGCCCAATTTTTCTAGCCGGCTGTCCGATTATAGGTTCGGACCCTGGGCCATGTCCTCCCGTAGACGGGTATCCGGCTCGGAGAGCTCGGGAATCCGGGCATAGTTCGTCCTCAAAATAGAGGAAGAATCGATGCATTGCTCCTCCACTACCGCTATCTGATGGGTGACCAGCGGAGAGTTAATCTCCCTTTGGTCGGGTTTAAGCCCGATCCGATCATAGTCCATAGCGACTCTCAGAGAGGCGATGCGGTCCAAGACCTCGTTCAGGGAGGAGAACTCCATTGGATCCATCTATTCTGTAAGTTCCGAGCTGACGTGGAGGCTGTTTTTGATGACCTAAGAAGTCATCGTCGGCGCGAAGGCCGATCGGGCGGTCATGACGAAGCCGCCTAGTCGGAGAGATTCGCCTAAAGCCAGGGCTCCCCAAGAGGTGACGTTGTCCTTGACAACAAAGTGAGCCATCAAGCCTTGCCGTGACGGCACAGTGGCACTCTCAACGAAAGCACCAATGTCGGTGCCAAAACCGGCGGATCTCGGGTAGGGGTCCTGAACTGTGCATCTAAGGCTAATGGTAACAGGAGGCGGGGGACACGATGTTTACCCAGGTTCGGGCCCTCTCGATGGAGGTAATACCCTACTTCCTGCTTGACTGATCTTGATGATATGAGTATTACAAGAGTTGATCTACCACGAGATCGTAGAGGCTAAACACTAGAAGCTAGCCAATGATTATGATTGTCGTTGTCCTACGGACTAAACGCTCCGGTTTATAGGGCTAGGGTTACACAAAGTCGGTTACAAAGAATAAGATCTACATATCTGAATTGCCAAGCTTGCCTTCCATGCAAAGGAGAGTCCCACTCGGACACATGACGAAGTCTTCAATCTTGTATCTTCATAGTCCAACTGTCCGGCCAAAGTATATAGTCCGGCTGTCCGAGGAACCCCTAATCCAGGACTCCCTCACCGTGCACTGGGCATTCCTCTTGGATATTCTCCAACACATGGGATTCATCAATAAATGGATGGCATTGATTTCTGGCCTTCTGGCATCTTCCTCCACAAGAGTACTACTCAACGACATTCCGGGAGAGGTCATTTAAAATCGACAATGCTTGCAGCAAGGAGATCTGGTCTCCCCCCTCCTGTTTGTCCTTGTCATGGAAGGAAAACTGCAATGTATGCTCTACCAGGCCATGGTGGCAGGGGTTCTGACCCCCCTCGCATCCTCGGGTGTTCAGAAGTGCACCTCCATCTATGCAGATGACGTGATCACGTTCATTAAGCCAGACATGTGGAGTCTCAGGGCTTGCGCTGCTTTCTTGTTCGACTTTGGTGTTGCATCCGACCTCCACACCAACTTGTGAAAGTGCTCCGCGCACCCAATAAGGTGCACACACAAGCAGAAGCAGATGATCATAGCTGAGATGGAGTGCCAAGTGTTGGGCTGGCCGTGCAGATACCTTGGGCTGCCGTTGAGGCTACGAAAGATCACGACAGCTCAACTGCACTACATGGTTGACAAGATGGCCGACAAGCTACCTTCTTGGCAAGCAAGACTGCTCTATTGGGCCGGACGACTCAAGCTGCTAAGAACTACACTGATGTCCATGCCGATCCATGTGATGATGGCGCTCGACCTGCCAATCAAAACTACTACAGCCGCAAACAAGATTTGCTGTGGTTTCCTATGGAAAGGCCGACGCGAGGTGAATGGAGGACACTGCATTGTGGCATGGATCAGGTTTGCTCGCCAAAGGAACATGGCAGCCTCGGTGTTCCAAACTTGCGCTACCTGAACTCCGCACTTAGGGCACGATGGCCATGGCTACAAAGGACCGACTCAGCTATGTCGTGGAGCAAGTTTAACATACAAGTATCCGATGAATCGATGGGCATATACAAGGCAGCGGCAAGGTGCACACTTGGAGATGGGAAGATAGCTCGGTTTTGGACATACGGTGGCTCTCAGATGGCTGCATTGAGGATATAATGCCACACCTCTATGCCCTCATCGTCGGATGGAGGCATGAGATGTCCCCGGACATGGACACGCAGGCCCTGTTCGAGTTCATTGCGGTGGTGGACCTAACCCAACATGTGGAACTATGGCCGGGCACTGAGGATGCCATTTCCTGGACATGGGAGAGCACAGGGCAATTCTCAGCGCGATCGGCATATCATGTCCTTTGCGGGAAGAATAGAGAGCGCGGGAGCAGTGCAGGTATGGAGATGCCGCCCCCCTGCATGCAAGTTCTTCATGTGGCTCGCGACAAGGAACCGATGCTGGACAGTGGATAGGCTTCAGCGACGGCAATTGCCACACCCGTCGGCATGCCCCTTCTGCGATCAACTACCAGAGACATTGGATCATTTGCTTCTCGGATGCGTTCTAGCATGATAGGTATGGGCCAAGATCATGAAGACTTGGAGTAGGCCGGAGTGGATTCCATCTGCAGATTCAAGACTAGTTGAATGGTGGACAGCACTCAACCCCAGAAGCAATTTCGAAAGGTGGCATGGACGATGATAACACTGGTGCTATGGATGCTGTGGAAGCGCCAAAACAACATTGTTTTCAATGGATTATCGGCATCAGCGGATGACCTGCTTGTTAAGATCGAGCTAGAGGCTCAGGACTAGAGAGTGGCTGGCTTACTGCGTGAATGTGGCTCAGTCATTTGTATGGTAGATAGGTGGGACGAGAGAGAGTAATCCGCATGTGGATTCTTTAGGGCTCTAGCAGCCGTAGAGTTGGTTGTACTAACAACAATGGCCTTTTCTTTTAGCCACCTATTCTATCTATGATCCTGATGCGTCAACCTTGACGTATCCCTTGAAAAATGCTCGATAGCGGTCGTCCAGAAGAAATTCCCTTTTTATACCTACTGAATAACCCCTCTGGTATAGTAATTTGAAGTATCATGTCAAACAACCTCATATCTCTACATTCAAAATTACTAGCAGCCACACTCACGCATATGACCCTATTTTTAGACTAGTGTATGTAATAGTGGCAGCTAGTGTGACCATCACATTTTGGCATCATGCAACAGAATATGATCCTACTTGTACTCTAGTACCAGTACCGTCCAGTATCACATCTTGGAATCATGCCGCATATATAACTTAAATAACTGAGACAATCATAGAACGAACTTCATTAACATCAATAGTGCCCAGCATGATTACCTTTAGACCAGTCAATACTTCCCTTTCTTCTTCAGGTGCTAGAGATAACCAGCCCTCTTTAACCTCCTCGCATTATGACCTGTCGAGTACAACTGCATCAGGGAGTTACAATTATTTTCAGTCATGTCTTATTCCATTAGAAGTGTTCAATAGAGAAAAATTCATATGTTCAGTGTCTAGGGTGGTCAGGCCGGCTGGTGCAACGGCCAACAGTAGTAGGTGGAAGTCAGGCAGAGGGAGCACTTGCACGCTGCCAAGCCAGCTGCCAACAAGCACGGGCATGCCGTCGTGAAGTGGTAGACTAGGCGAGACCAGGTCTTGTTTAAAAGGCCTTGGCGCCAGGAGTTCTGGTAGGAGCTTGGGCCCTACCTGGCCTAAACCGTAGGTTGTAGGGGTGGGAGGCTGGTTGGCAAGGAGATGGGCGCCGGCGGCGGTGCATCGACGCCATAGTTGCGCGGGAGAAGGCGGCGGCTGAGAAGAAGATGGCGCAGGGGAGGAGGCTAGGGTTAGGTCTCCTGGCTCCCTAAGGAAGCCGAGCAAATATGATTGCTTCTTACTTAATTTCAAAACGGATCCTTACACGAGTTTATATAATCCTCCTAATAAGATAATTGGGCTAAGACCCTAATAACGATAAGCTAGACTGGGCCACAACTAACTGGGCTAAGCCCCTATTATGCCGGACATAACATTTCTCCCTGCCTGCACAAACAGCTCTTCCTCGAGCTGGAAGGCGGGGAAGCGCTTGCGAAACTCCCCGAGGTGATCAATCGTCGCCAAACACCTTCGCGGCAGCTGGGGCGGGCAGGTCACCGAGCCCAGTGGCGGCGGCATCCTCCTCAATGTAGACAGCCTCCAGGTAGAAGAGTCGTGAGCAAACGTGGTTGGGCACGTAGGGCTCGTCACAGTTGAAGCACAACCCTTGGCAGCGACGACGCTCGAGTTGCTCGGCCGGGGTGAGCCGGCGGAACGGGGGCGCCGCGGTCATGGTGAAGGGTGTTGCGGAAGCCTGAGTAGGCCGACCCTGTGCGGGAACGTCCGGCCAGGGTGGCGGCCCAACGGATCGGGACGGTGACGCCTACTGGATGGCCACCGCGCGACGCTCGAACGTGCAGGTGTAGTACATGGCCGTTTGGAGGTCCTGGGGTCCCCGCAGCTCCATGTCGACGCGGATATGATCCGGCAGACCGCCGATGAAGAGCTTAGCCCGTTGGCGAGCCGTCACGCCGGGCGCGTGGCATGCTAGGGCCTGAAAGCGGTCGATGAAGTCCTACACCATAGAGGTGAAGGGAAGACGGCCCAACTCCGCCAGCCAGCTCCCGCGCATCGGCGGCCCCAATGCAAGGAGGCAGAGCTCGCGAAAACGCTCCCATGGAGGCATTCCGCCCTCGTCCTACTCGAGAGCGTAATACCAAGTCTGTGCGGTGCCTCATAGGTGATATGAAGCGAGCCATGTGCGGTCCGACGCGAGCGTGTGTTGCCCCCGAAAGAACTGGTCACACTGATTAAGCCAGTTGAGGGGGTCCTCGGTGCTGTCGTAGGTGGCGAAGGCAAGCTTGGCTAAGTGCGGCACTGTCTGGGTATGACCATCATGGGGCTACGGCTCGGCGGTGCGGAGTAGTGGCGTTGGGTTTGTGATCACAGGGGCCCCCCCGTGGAACTGCATCGCGTCGAGGCCAACGTAGGGACCCGCAGAACTGGAGGACTCGTCGTACTGCACCTGTTGGGCGGCACGTGCGGAGGTCCCGAGGCAATCGTGTAGACCGGCTGAAACAACGACTCGGTCAAGCAAGCCGGTAGCGGGGACAGCGAGGGCGGGAACCGGATCTCGTGGATCAGGACTCCCGCTGACATGGTCGATCTGGGGCCGGAGCTGACAGGCGGTGGTTGCTGCAGCTGCAACGGCAGCTGCTGCTGCGGCGGAGTGCCGGGCGCAGCGGGCCACCAGGAGCAGCGGCTGCCACATCAGCCAAGGTTCGGTGGTGGTGGGGATGAATGGCAGCTGCAGCGGCCCGGCGAGCGCGGCGGAAGCCGCCTGGTGCAGTGGCTGCCATGGCAGCCTCGGCGGCGCGGGGGCGGCGATGGGCGGCGCAGTCGGGTGCGGCCCGTAGGACCCGGCCAAGAACAGGCGGATCTCTTGGACCACCTGGGTCAGGTCCCGCTGCACCCCAGACACCTTCTCCGGGATGAGGACAGTGGGGGCGGGGGCGATGGAGGATCCCGACGTGGGCAGTAGTGGGCGATGGTCGTGGTGGTAGGAGACAAGGTGACCGGTAGTGGGAGAGATGGGTTGGGTGGCGGTGAAGACACTATCGGACCGAAGCTAGCTGATACCAAACTGGTAGGAGCTTGGGCCCTACTGATACGTCCATTTTGCATCATGCTTTCATATCAATATTTATTGCATTATGGGCTGTTATTACACATTATATCTTAATACTTATGGCTATTCTCTCTTATTTTACAAGGTTTACCATGAAGAGGGGGAATGCCGGCAGCTGGAATTTTGGCTGGAAAAGGAGCAAACATTGGAAACCTATTTTGCACAACTCCAAAAGACCTGAGACTCCACGAAACAACTTTTTGGAATTAATAAGAATTTATGGGCGAAAGAAATAGGCCAGGGGGCCCACACCCTGTCCAGGAGACAGGGGGCGCGCCCCCCATATGGCGCGCCCCCTATCTCCTGGGCTCCCTGGTGGGCCTCCGGCGTCCATCTTCTGCTATGTCATCACTTTTCCCCTGGAAAATATCATGGGCAAGCTTACGGGATGAAACTCCACCGCCACGAGGCGGAACCTTGGCGGAATCAATCTACGGCTCTGGCGGAGCTGTTCTGCTGGGGACACTTCCCTCCGAGAGGGGGAATTCATCACCAACGTCATCACCAACGGGCCTCTCATCGGGAGGGGGTCAATCTCCATCAACATCATCACCAGCACCATCTCATCTCAAAACACTAGTTCAAATCTTGTATCCAAGCTTGTATCAAAACCACAAATTGGTACCTGTGGGTTGCTAGTAGTGTTGATTACTCCTTATAGTTGATGCTATTTGGTTTACTTGGTGGAAGATCATATGTTCAGATCCTTTATGCATATTATTACTCCTCTGATTATGAACATGAATATGCTTTGTGAGTAGTTACGTTTGATCCTGAGGACATGGGTGAAGTCTTGCTATTAGTAGTCATGTGAATCTGGTATTCGTTCGATATTTTGATGAGATGTATGTTGTCTCTCCTCTAGTGGTGTTATGTGAACATAGACTACATGACACTTCACCATTATTTGGGCCTAGAGGAAGGTATAGGGAAGTAATAAGTAGATGATGGGTTGCTGGAGTGACAGAAGCTTAAACCCTAGTTTATGCGTTGCTTCGTTAGGGGTTGATATGGACCCATATGTTTAATGTTGTGGTTAGGTTTACCTTAATACTCCTTTTTGTAGTTGCGGATGCTTGCAATAGGGGTTAATCATAAGTGGGATGCTTGTCCATGTTAGGGCAGTACCCAAGTGCCGACCCACCTACATATCAAATTATCAAAGTACCAAACACGAATCTTACGAACGTGATGAAAACTAGCTTGACGATAATTCCCAATGTGTCCTCGGGAGCTCCTTCTTCATTATTAGAATTTGTCCAGGCTTATCCTTTGCTACATAAAGGATTGGGCCACCTTGCTTCACTTTATTTACTTTATTTACTTTTTGCTCGTTACTATTTATCTTATCACAAAACTATCTATCACCTACTGTTTCAGTGCTTGCAGAGAAAACCTTACTGAAAACCGCTTATCATTTCCTTCTGCTCCTCGTTGGGTTCGACACTCCTACTTATTAAAAGGACTATGATAGATCCCCTATACTTGTGGGTCATCAAGAATCTTTTTTGGCGCCGTTGCCGGGGAGCGTAGCGCTCTTGGTGAGTGGAACTTGGTAAGTGTCGGGGATATACCCCGCAGTATAAACCGCCGGATGAATGACCCGGCTAGAGTTTGGCGATTCACTGGCGACCCACTTGGACCTGGCGGTTTACGATTCATTGGTAATCCGACAGGCGGGTCAGAGGAGCGACAAGACCCGGTGGCCCAACGGCGGTTTATGGAAGGCCGGATCACGCTATGGTGGGCCGGTTTAAGAGGAAAGGTATAAGGAATATTTGTCTTACAAGGAGTTAAGACCTAGACTTGTATCCTGTTTGTATTAGAGATAGACTAGTCCTAATCCTAATAGGACTCTACATGTAACCCGCCCCTTCAACATATATAAGAAGGGGTAGGGCACCCCAAAGAGGGAGAGGGAAGAAGCAATCTCTAGGGCTAGACACAACTAGAGGAGAGCCGGTTTACGGCGACTCCCTCGTGATGATAATGAGATCTAGCCTCAAACAGCATGTAGGGTTTTTACCGGATGATGTTTCCCGGGGCCTGAAGCTGTCTAAACCCTTGTATTATGTTACGTCTCTCGATTCCGCTCAACCCCTCTCAAGCTACCACATAGATGCATTGGCCTCGCGACTAAGTCCTCACACTAAGGACATCTGACGTGTTGATTCCACGACAGTTGGCGCCCACTGTGGGGCTCGCGCACGATGGTGTTGAGTTCTTGAAGGGATCTCTCATAGGGATCGAGAAATTCGCGACTAATCTGGTGAAAAAAAGAACTGCTCAAGAAGATCGTGATTAGCCTTGAGATGGCATGTACAAGATTGGATCAAGATCGAGAAGGATCAAGAGGATTAGGGTTGCATTGATGGACGATTGAGCTGCCGCAAGTTGTCGACACCGATTGGATTTCCTGCTACAGCCCTTGCGGCAAGCCGCGTGAGACTAACAAAATTTCTATCTTTGCGCGAGGCCGTGTCCGTGCCCAGTTTTTCTTTGGTCGCAACAACCAAAGGCAAACAGCCGGCGTACACGTAATCTGCGGTTTAATCGAAGCAAGTCCGAAGACTACTCATGTTCGGACATCTTCAAATCAGTTTTTTAATCTCTGTTTGCTACAAGGAAGAGCAAGTTCCCAAGTTCCCAGGGTAACATCGAAAGCGGCCACACTTCAAATTCCAACACTATTGCATGGCGTGGTTCATTAAGCTCGCTACCAACTTCTCAACAGACCAAGGCTAAAACTTCATGCATGTGGACCAGCAGTTGCAGTGGAACAACTCACGACTCGGAAGTACTCATCTGTTGTGGTCCTTTGTTGAGTCGCCAGTGCTGACCATCCTTTGCTGGTGAACCGCCGGCGGGCCTTCGAGCCGTTTCTGCCGTTGCTCTGCATGATTGTGGTTTGGCCCGCCTCAAGCCTGTTCCACTAAGCCGCCGTTTAGGCCCACGCCCTCGCTTTGAGCGCCTATTGCCTCTGCTGTTGTGGCCGTGGGCGCACCTCTGAGCCACTTTCGAGCCGCCGTCGCGTTGAGACTCTGCTACTACTGCGGATGTGACCACGACCTGGAGAGGATTAGATCACACAAAGTCGGATTTTTCTATGACTGTGCAGCCGCACTAAGTCGCCGTGGTCGCCCTGCAATTTTGTTTCAGCCGCCACCGCCACATGCTAAGCGGCCGCGGTTGAGACTCGTCGCATCGCTTCAATCCTTTGTTAGGGGCTGCGCTGAGTCGCCCTTGGGCATTGGCCGAGCGGCCTGACTTCCACCTCCCTGAGATGCCCTCGCCGGTGTCCCTCTGCCATGGACTCGCCGGGGCGCTGCTGAGCCGCCTTACGCCGCCTCCGCCAAGCTCACCACAGATCACTTCCGCCGCGGCTATTACTTTTTTGTTGGATAACACGGTTTAGACTTTAGAGTCGGACAACAAGGATATTTTCGCATCCTATCTCTGAATTCGAACTAGTTGGACCTTTCTCGCATATATACTGGAGTCAGGGAGACGAGGTTAGGGGGACAAGGAGCAAGTGGCTGTTACCTGGCTGCCGTTGCCGGCGGCCTGCACCCTACCCTCATGGTTGATCCCTGGCCCTGTGCAGGAGTCCCAGTGGGCAAGTAGTACTATTAAATTGCAACTGATTAATGGTAGTCAAAGTCAGTCAAAGCAAGAAGCAAAGTACTACTAGATCAATCACATCAAGGCTGGTTTGATTAATTAATGGTGGACTACTACCCAATGTGGAGACCTGGTACCGTACTACAAGTACTATGACATTTGCAGAGTGGTATTTCATCAATCTTTTTGTTGTCAGCATCTGTGTTCATCCGATGAATTACCAGGTGCTATCCTTTATATCTTATCAGCATATATTACATTGTTTGGGAACAATTACTCTGGTCTACGGTATTGTACGCAGGTAAATTATTCATTACAAAAGTGTTGCCATACCGCGGATATGGAGCATGCACCAGCATCATTTTTATTGGCGTTTGTCTGTGTCACGTGACTTCATGGACATGCGTGTAAGCCGCCGCCCCTGCGGTCTGGTCTACATCAACACGCCAGCCGACTCGCCCATCCGCGCCGCCTTGCAATGCCACGGATGACTTGCCCGTCCACCCTCGCGGCCAGCTCACACGTCTGCGCCGACTTACAATGTGACGGACGACTTACCCGTCCACCCCCGTGGCCGACTCGGTGTTCGAGTGGCTTACTGCTCCTGCAATTGACTCGCCCGACCGCACCGGCTTACGACGCCACGGCCGGTTCGCCCGTAATTAATTTCAGCTTCACCGCGGTAATTATCAACTCCGCGGTGGATAATTTCTGACCTAGCATATCAGGTGATACCCATCTAAGGTTTATTTTATTAGCGCATATTATTTTTATCAAGGAACAATTACTCTGGCTTGTGATATTTTTGAGGCAGGACAATTGTTCACTACATCAAAACGACATGGTTAATTCGCCTGTCCGCACCGGTTTACAACACCGCGGCCGGTTCATCTGTTTGAGCCGCCTCTAATATTGTGGTCATCTTTACCGTCCGCCTCTCGCGGCCTGGTCTACATCAACATACCGGGACGCACCTGTCTGCATGAGCAGTTTATTGAGTATGAGCAAGTCACAGCTTGGGTAGCCCAGTTTTTCTTTCAACAAAATGGAGGCAAATTATCATATACTATCAACCGCCGTCTACACTGGTTGGCTCAATAGGCAGGCACACAAGTCGCCGCCACTACAGTTTGGTTAATTTCAAATCGCCAGTTGAAAGGAACCATTGGCCGAGTTGCTGACACGGCTCATACGGGATCATTTATAACCCGCCGCAGTCATCTCAACCTTCTGTGGATTCACATCGTGCTATCAAAACCAATGATATACAAGTTATGCTGGTTTATATCATGGCCAAATATGAAGAGTCTCAAGCTAACTCCTCAAGTCACCTTTGAGACTCGGGGGCTACGATGACATAACTCAGCAAATCTTGCCAGTTTCAGCAAATTTAAGAACCCCGGGACGATGGAGCGAAAGATAACCCGGTCCTGGAGGCTACTGTTATATTACTGAAAATTTAAAGGCTGTCAGAAAATTTCTGGCTTAGAAAGTATATAACAGTTACAAAATCCCGGCTCAATGAAGAAGCTCTGAGTCATCAGAAAGGATTCCGGTTTAAAATCCGGCTCAAGGGACATCAGTCTCGCTGAAGCTATCAAATATCTGGTTTACAATCCGGTTCAAGGAAAATCTATTCTCCCACAAATCTCTGAAGCGCTCAAATCCGGTTTCAAAAAGTCCGGTTCAAAAAGGAATTAATTTCTCTCAAGTTTGAGTTTAAAGGCCGTTAGAAAACTTCCGGCTGAAAATGAAGATTCCGGTTTAAAATCCGGTTCAAGGGAAAGATGTTTCCCACAAAGCTTTGAAGCTCTCAATATCCGGTTCAAGAAGAATTTATCTCTTGCAAAAAGTTAAAGGTTGCCGAAGAGGACCTGTTGCCATGATGCACGGTTCAAACATGGGTATTCCGCCTTATTGACTTATCATATTATTAGTTACATGGGGGCTTCAGCTGACAAAGCGGAGTACTGCCTGTTAAACCGGCTATCATGCCACAACATAGCTTGGGAGCTTCACACCCAAAGGGCCAAAGAGAGTTTCGATGCTATGCACAACTCAAACATAGGCACCCAATGAGCACAGCTCATCACAAAGCTTGGGAGCTTCACACCCAAAGGGCCAAAGAGAGTTTCGATGCTATGCACAACTCAAACATAGGCACCTAATGAGCACAGCTCGTCACGTTACTTGGGGGCTCCTTGGTCCAATACCAAGAAGTCTGAATGGACCCTTGTAGCTGGGTATCGACCCACGGCTTAGAAGCCTGGTACATTTACCTAAAACCCCGGGTTAACCTGCCTTCATCAAGTAAGACACTCCTATCCAGGTCATCCTGGCACGGCCCTCCGAACATTTTGACAGTTACTCTCCTTGAGACCCTGCACTTGTCAAAGTTAAAACGGTGATTGGTTAGTTGGAGGTCCATCTTAAAAGGCTTTGTTAAATGGTTCAACTCAGTGGCCTGGCAGCCACAAAAAGCCTCGAATTTGGGCCTGGCAGCCCTCAAAAAAGGTTTTATTTGCCTTTGTCAAGATTTTTCTCTTTGATAAATTTTATGTTAAACCAATTTTCTTGGCTTGATCAGTCATCTTCTTAGCCCGG
This sequence comes from Triticum aestivum, assembly GCF_018294505.1. NCBI lineage: Eukaryota > Viridiplantae > Streptophyta > Magnoliopsida > Poales > Poaceae > Triticum > Triticum aestivum. Next base: position 654,256,900 of record NC_057801.1, on the reverse strand, counting down.
TATTCTTTAAACCGGCTTGGTTTGCAACTACACGTTGACAGACCTTAATTTTTAAACCGGAGTTTCTTAACCCGGCTTGGCGTTGACTCCCTGTCAACAGCCCGGATCATCTGGCGTGAATCATCACCCAGTATGACTTAATCTACGACACGGTTTTATTACAAACCTGGCAAAATATGAGGGGAGTTATCATACTCAAGATTTCGGTTATCACCCTTACTACAAAAAGTTGGTAAACCAATGATGTGATTCAATGTCACAGGTATGCTATACTTCCTATTTGATTATTCTTAAGTGCAGCCTTGGTTATAAACCTTGGTTATATATTGGGTATTATGACCCGTCCGGCGGTAAACCGCCAGGACACTATAAACTTGTTGTATGCAGAAACAGGTTGAGTAAAGAATGATTGTAAATCGCCGGTATTTATTAAACCGGCTTGGTTTTAAGACGATAAGTCGCCAGTATATGATGAGAAATTGTCCGGTGTTTATTAAACCGGCCTGGCTTTGCACTATAAGTTGCCAGCATATATTTGGATTGCGCCATTGGAATTATGCGCTTATAAATCATTGGGTATATTATTCAAATAGCCAACATGGCTGGATTTCTATTATGGTTATCAATAACCAGTATTACGATCAAGGTTTTCAAAGTCGCTTTAGCGCAATGGCTATCATATTATCAATGGATATGGTTTATTCTACAACTGAAGGAATAGTCCCGAGTTGCTGCAGGCTTACAACCCGGCACTTGGGGGCTACATTATTTAAGTTGAGATTACATCAAATATGCAAGTCTCATGTCGCTGCAAGAATGCACCATGACACTTGGGGGCTAATGCAAAGTCATTTTTTGTTCATCTTATTGAAGACCCGACTCATCACATTATAATGAGCCGGCCCTTGGGGGCTACACATTGCTCCTGTCAAAAAATTCAAGGTACAAAGCTTTTTATTCATTATATTGAAGGGTCCACTGCTCAGTTGGTAAAGCACAAGGCTCTTAACCTTGTGGACGTGAATTCAAGGTCCATGATGGGGGTTACATCATATGATGTTATTTTCATTGAAGTATATATCAAAGTCCCAGCTCAATATTATCTTACTGAGCCTGCCGTTGCTGTTCAAAGATTACATGGTTATATTTACAAAGTCCCTGCTCATTATTGCATAATGACCCGGCCCTTGAGGGCTATACTGGTTGAAGTTTTTATGAGCATGACAACCCGGCACTTGGGGGCTACATATGTGGAATACTCAAATTCTGACTAGTGATTCAGACGAACAAACCTGGATTTCTTCAAAGATTGTGATATTTAAGCAAGTCTCAAGCTGTTGCTATGCTACCTTCTTAAGACTTGGGGGCTACAAGTGATAGGCATATAAGAGGTATATTTTCAAGCTGGATGTTAACTACAAGTATGACCCGGTGCTATCAATATTTATAAACCGATGATCTTGGCAATGATAAACCGGCAAGTTCTACATTCTTAAACCGGCTGAAGATCAGATGAGGATTTCAAGGACCATTATTTTTGTTAAGTCATTGGGAGCTGAGTCAAAGAAGTTATTCTTCACAATATTTCTCTGCGACAAACCAATGTCAACAAATTGATTATGAAGCTGGCCTATTAAACCGGATTTTCTAGAAGAAGGAAGAAATGACAAGGATTTAAGTATTATCAAGTGCCGGTTTACAAGAATATTTAAACCGAAGCACAACCCGACAAATTTGTTCTTGTGTTTATGTTGCAGATCAGTTTAACATGGATAAATCCAAATTAAACCGGGGGCTAATGTCGGGGATATACCCCGCGGTATAAACCGCCGGATGAATGACCCGGCTTGAGTTTGATGATTCACCAGCGACCCACTTGGACCTGGCGGTTTACGATTCATTGGTAATCCGGCAGGCGGGTCAGAGGAGCGACAAGACCCGGTGGCCCAACGGGCGGTTTATGGAAGGCCGGATCACGCTATGGTGGGCCGGTTTAAGAGGAAAGGTATAAGGAATATTTGTCTTACAAGGAGTTAAGACCTGGACTTGTATCCTATTTGTATTAGAGATAGACTAGTCCTAATCCTAATAGGACTCTACATGTAACCCGCCCCTCCAACATATATAAGGAAGGGCAGGGCACCCCAAAGAGGGAGAGGCAAGAAGCAATCTCTAGGGCTAGACACAACTAGAGGAGAGCCGGTTTACGACGACTCCCTTGTGATGATAATGAGATCTAGCCTCAAACAACATGTAGGGTTTTTACCGGATGATGTTTCCCAGGGCCCGAAGCTGTCTAAACCCTTGTCTTATGTTATGTCTCTCGATTCTGCTCAACCCCTCTCAAGCTAGCACATAGATGCGTTGGCCTCGCGACTAAGTCCTCACACTAAGGACATCTGACGTGTTGATTCCACGACAGTAAGGAAACATTTATATAGTGTGCTGAAATTTTCTGTTACTTGTCACTATGGAAACTAATCCTTTGAGGGGCTTGTTTGGGGTATATTCACCCCAACCAGAAGAGCAAAGACATGCTCCTCAACCTACTGAACCTTATGAGAATATTCACTTTGAGATTCCTTCGGGTATGATAGAAAAACTGCTAGCTAATCCTTTTGCACGAGACGGAACATTGCATCCCGACTTACACCTTATCTTTGTGGATGAAGTTTGTGGATTATTTAAGCTTGCAGGTATTCCTAATGATGTTGTCAAAAGGAAGGTCTTCCCTTTATCTTTGAAGGGAGATGCAATGACATGGTATAGGCTATGTGATGATACGAGTATTGGAATTATAAGCGATTGAAGTTGGAATTTCACCAGAAGTTCTATCCTATGCATCTTGTTCATCGTGATCGTAATTACATATATAATTTCTAGCCTCGCGAAGGAGAAAGCATCGCTCAAGCTTGGTGGAGGCTTAAGTCAATGTTGTATTCATGCCCCAATCATGAGCTCTCTCGGGAAATAATTATTCAGAATTTTTATGCTCAGCTTTCTCTTGATAATCGCAACTTGCTCGATACTTCCTGTGCTGGTTCCTATATGTTGAAGACTATTGATTTCAAATGGTACTTATTGGAAAGAATTAAACGCAACTCTGAAGATTGGGGTTCCGACGATGGTAAGGAGTCAGGTATGACACCTAAGTTTGATTGTGTTAAATCTTTTATGGACACCGATGCTTTCTGTGGATTTAGCTCTAAGTATGGGCTTGACTCTGAGATAGTAGCTACTTTTTGTGAAAATTTTGCTACTCACGTTGATCTCCCTAAAGAGAAGTGGTTTAAATATAATCCTCATGTTGAAGTGAAAGTAGTTGCACCTATTACAGTCGAAGAGAAGACTATTACATATAGTGATCCTATTATTCCTACTGCTTATGCTGAAAAACCTCCTTTTCCTGTTAGGTAAAAAGATCATGTTAAAGCTTCGAATGTTGTTCGTAAGAGTAATACTAGGGCCTATACACCTCCTGAGAAAATTAATGTTGAACCTGGTATTGCTATGATTAAAGATCTCTTGGATGAGGATTTAGATGGGCATGTTATCTCTTTCTTGGGTGAAAATGCTAATATTGCTAGACCCGATACTAAGACACATAGACCTGTTGTAGGCACGCCTGTTATTTCTGTTAAAATAGGAGATCATTGTTATCATGGTTTATGTGATATGGGTGCTAGTGCTAATGCGATACCTTATGATCTTTATAAAGAAATTATGCACGATATTGCACCTGTTGAATTAGAAGACATTGATGTTACTATTAAGCTTGCCAATAGGGACACCATTAAACCTATTGGGATTGTTGAGATGTTGAAGTCTTGTGTGGGAAGATTAAATACCCTGCTGATTTTCTTGTTCTTGGTTCCCCACAAGATGATTTTTGTCCCATTATTTTTGGTAGACCCTTCTTGAATACTGCTAGTGCTAAGATTGATTGTAAGAGGAAGGTTGTCACTGTTGGCATAGATGGTAGGTCTCATGAGTTTAATTTTGCCAAGTTTAGTAGACAACCTCGTGAAAGGGAACCAGCTAGTAAGGATGAAATTACTGGTCTTGCTTCCATTGCTGTTCCTCCAACTGATCTGTTAGAACAATATTTGCTAGACCATGAAAACGATATGTTTATGAAGGAAAGGGAAGAAATAGATGAAGTGTTCCTTAAACAGGAGCCTATGCTGAAACATAACCTTCCCGTTGAAATTCTTGGGGATCCCCCTCCACCCAAGGGTGATCCCGTGTTTGAACTCAAACCATTGCTTGATAATCTTAAGTATGCTTATCTTGATGAAAAAGAAATATATCCTATTATTATTAGTGCGAATCTTTCAGAGAAAGAAGAAGAAAGATTATTGAAAACTCTGAAGAAGCACCAAGCTGCTATTGGATATACTTTGGATGATCTTAAGGGCATTAGTCCCACATTATGTCAACACAAAATTTCAGTGGAGAAAGATGCCAAACCAGTTAGAGATCCTCAAAGACGATTAAATCCCAAAATGAAGGAAGTGGTAAGAAAGGAGATACTAAAGCTCCTTGAGGCAGGTAGTATTTATCCCGTTGCTGATAGTGAATGGGTAAGCCCTGTCCATTGTGTCCCTAAAAAGGGAGGTATTACCGTTGTTCCTAATGATAAAGATGAATTGATCCTGCAAAGAATTATTACAGGCTATAGGATGGTAATTGATTTCCGTAAGTTAAATAAAGCTACTAAGAAAGATCATTACCCTTACCTTTTATTGATCAAATGCTAGAGAGGCTATCAAACACACACATTTTTGCTTTCTAGATGGTTATTCTGGCTTCTCTCAGATACCTGTTTCAGCAGGGGATCAATCTAAAACTACTTTTACTTGCCCTTTTGGTACCTTTGCTTATAGACGTATGCCTTTTGGTTTATGTAATGCACCTGCTACCTTTCAAAGATGCATGATGGCTATATTTTCTGATTTTTGTGAAAAGATTTGTGAGGTATTCATGGATGATTTCTCCGTCTATGGATCCTCTTTTGATGATTGTTTAAGCAACCTTGATTGATTTTTGCAGAGATGCGAAGACACTAGTCTCGTCCTAAATTGGGAAAAGTGTCACTTTATGGTTAATGAAGGCATTGTCTTGGGGCACAAGATCTCCGAGAGAGGTATTGAAGTTGATAAAGCCAAAGTTGATGCTATTGAAAAGATGCCATGTCCCAAGGACATAAAAGGTATAAGAAGTTTCCTTGGTCATGCCTGCTTTTATAGGAGGTTCATTAAGGAATTTTCTAAAATCTCTAGGCCTCTTACTAATTTATTGCAAAAAGATATTCCTTTTGTTTTTGATGATGATTGTATAGAAGCATTTGAAACACTCAAGAAAGCTTTGATCACTGCACCTATTGTTCAACCACCTGATTGGAATTTACCTTTTGAAATTATGTGCGATGCTAGTGATTATGCTGTAGGTGCTGTTTTAGGGCAAAGAGTCGATAAGAAATTGAATGTTATCAAGTATGCTAGTAAGACTCTTGATACTGCCCAGAGAAATTATGCTACTACTAAAAAAGAGTTCTTAGCAGTTGTGTTTGTGTGTGATAAGTTTAGACCTTATATTGTTGATTCCAAAGTTACTATTCACACTGATCATGCTGCTATTAAATATCTTATAGAAAATAAAGATGCTAAGACTAGACTCATTAGATGGGTTCTCTTGCTCCAAGAATTTGACTTGCATATTATTGATAGAAAGGGAGCTGAGAACCCCGTTGCAAACAACTTGTCTAGGCTAGAGAATGTTCTTGATGACCCACTGCCTATTAATGATAGCTTTCCTGACGAACAATTAGCGGTCGTCAATGCTTCTCGTACTGCTCCTTGGTATGCTGATTATGCTAATTACATTGTTGCTAAATATATACCGCCCAGTTTCACATACCAGCAAAAGAAAAAGTTCTTTTATGATTTAAGACATTACTTTTGGGATGATCCACACCTTTATAAAGAAGGAGTAGATGGTATTATTAGACGTTGTGTGCCTGAGCATGAACAGGAACAAATCCTATGCAAGTGTCACTCTGAATCCTATGGAGGACACCACGCTGGAGATAGAACTGCACACAAGGTACTACAATCTAGTTTTTGTTGGCCTACTCTTTTCAAAGATGCTCGTAAGTTTGTCTTATCTTGTGATGAATGTCAAAGAATAGGTAACATAACTAGACGTCAAGAAATGCCTATGAATTATTCTCTTGTTATTGAACCGTTTGATGTTTGGGGCTTTGATTATATGGGACCTTTTCCTGCCTCCAATGGCTATACACATATTTTAGTTGATGTTGATTACGTTACTAAGTGGGTAGAAACTATCCAACTAGTAGTGCTGATCATAACACTTCTATTAAAATGCTTAAAGAAGTTATTTTAATGAGGTTTGGAGTCCCTATATATCTTATGACTGATGGTGGTTCACACTTTATTCATGGTGCTTTCCGTAAGATGCTTGCTAAGTATGATGTCAATCATAGAATCGCATCTCCTTATCACCTGCAGTCTAGTGGTCAAGTAGAGTTGAGAAATAGAGAGCTCAAATTAATTTTGCAAAAGACTGTGAATAGATCTAGAAAGAATTGGTCCAAAAACTCGATGATGCATTATGGGCCTATAGAACTGCTTACAAAAATCCTATGGGTATGTCTCCATATAAGATGGTTTATGGAAAAGCATGTCATTTACCTCTTGAACTTGAACATAAAGCATATTGGGCTATTAAGGAGCTCAATTATGACTTCAAACTTGCCGGTGAGAAGAGGTTGTTTCATATTAGCTCACTTGATGAATGGAGAACCCAAGCATATGAGAATGCCAAGCTTTTCAAAGAAAAAGTCAAATACTGGCATGATAAGAGGATACAAAAGCATGAGTTTAATGTAGGAGATTATGTGTTATTGTTCAGACTTTTTGGAGGAAAACTTCTCTCAAAATGGGATGGTCCCTACGTTATCGAGGAGGTCTATCGTTCTGGTGCTATAAAAATCAACAACTTCGAAGGCACAAATCCAAGGGTGGTAAACGGACAAAGAATTAAATATTATATTTCAGGTAATCCTATCAATGTTGAAACTAATATTATTGAAACCATAACCCCTGAGGAATACATAAGGGATACTTTCCAGAATGTTCCAGACTACGAAAAGGCATAGGTACGTGGTATGGTAAGTAAACCGACTCCAAAACAACTCTAATGGCAATTTTTATCAGTTTTGGATTATTTAAAGATTTTAGGAAGAAAGAAGTAGTCCGAAAGGGACATGAGGCTCCCACGAGAGAGGAGGGCGCGCCCCCCTGTAGGGCATGCCCCCTATCTCGTGGGCACCTCGTGTGCCTCCCGGACTCCGTTTTCTTGTATGTTACGTATTTTGGTCGGTAAAAATTCATCATATATACTCCCGAAGGTTTTGACCACCGTATCACGCAAATATCCTCTGTTTTCGTTTCGAGTTGTTCCTGTTGCAGAATAAAGCAAGATGTCTTCTCAGGAATCAGTTGGGGAGAGCCAGGTGTCTCACCCAACGCCAGGTCCAGGAGCAAATAGCGATGCCTACCAATTTGGACCATCAACGGAGGATGAGATGGAGGCTGATTTGAAAAGCATAGATGCCATGGAGGAAGATCAAGAAGTTACCTCTCGTCTCCAAGCAGAATTCACAATGGGGGAACTACCTAGCCTGGCTGTCCCTACTTCGGTCACTCCTTCCAACCCTAGATTTCTTTCTTATGAAAATATGAAAAGGAGTTTTTCTTGTTCTCCAGAAGCTATGCAACATCCTTGGGTAAAAGGAGCTTTGTCCGTTATGGGCAAGCTCCGTAAAGAAAATATGGACCTCAAACAACAAGTAAATAAGCTCGAGGAGGAGAACCGTATCCTGAAGGGCATCATCGCCAAGAAGATCATAACACCAACCGTGAAGAAGGAGAAATAATCACATGGGTATGGGCACTCCCCTTGGCAACTGCCAAGCTTTGGGGAGGTGCCCCGGTATCGTATCACCATCACACTCCTATCTTTACCGCTTTATTTAGTTCGATCCTTTTAGTAGTATCTTGATCTATTAGTTTGAAGTTTTGATATCAAGTAGTTTTGAGTTTTGCTTTGTGATCTCTTTATGTAATCGAGTCTGTGCGCTATCTATAATAAAGATTAGTGTTGAGTCAAGGGCTTTGCTATGTTGCTATGAACTTGAGAAAGTAGAAAGAACAAAAGAGTTCATATTGATCTTATGGATAGTGATAACTTCACACATAGAAAGTATGAGGCATAAAAATTGTTGAGAGTTGATGAACGTAGCCTTGGTCATCGTTGCAATTAATAGGAAGTGATAAGGAAAGAGGGGTTCACATGTAAATATATTATCTTGGACATCTTTTATGATTGTGAAGCACTCATTAAGTATGACATGCTAAAAGAGTTGACGTTGGACAAGGAAGACCACGTAATGGTTTATGTTTTCCGACATCTCAGTTAAAGTATATTGTCATTGACCTTCCAAACATGTTGAGCTTGCCTTTCCCCCTCATGCTAGCCAAATTCCTTGCACCAAGTAGAGATACTACTTGTGCTTCCAAATATCCTTAAACCCAGTTTTGCCATGAGAGTCCACCATACCTACCTATGGATTGAGTAAGATCCTTCAAGTAAGTTGTCATCAGTGCAAGCAATAAAAATTGCTCTCTAAATATGTATGACTTATTAGTGTAGAGAAAATAATCTTTGTACGAACTTGTTGTGGAAGTAATAAAAGCGACGGATTGCATAATAAAGGTCCACATACAAGGGGCAATATAAAGTGATGTTCTTTTGCATTAAGATTTCGTACATCAACCCTAAATGCACATGACAACCTCTGCTTCCCTCTGTGAAAGGGCCTATCTTTTACTTTATGTTTTTACTTTATGCTTGAGTCAAGGTGATCCTTACCTTTCCCTTTTTATTTTTATCCTTTGGCAAGAACCTCGTGTTTGATAGATCATGATGCATATATCCAATTGGATGTAAGTTGGCATAGGCTATTATTGTTGACATCACCTAAAGGTGAATATGTTGGGAGGCAACACTATAAGCCCCTATCTTTCTTAGTGTCCGGTTGAAACTCTATAACCACAAGTATTGCGTGAGTGTTAACAATTATAGGAGACTACGAGATAGTTGAGTATGTGAGCTTGCTGAAAAGCTCTATTATTGACTCTTTATGATGTTACGATAAATTGCAATTGCTTCAATGACTGAGATTATAGTTTGTTAGTTCCCAATGAAGTTTTTGAACCATACTTGACATTGTGAATTGCTTATTACTTGAACATAGGAAATCATATGACAAAATCCATATATGTTGTTGTTATTAGAATGATCATGATGCTCTCATGTCTGTATTTTATTCTTATCGATACCTCTATCTCTAAACATGTGGACATATTTTTCGATTTCGGCTTCCGCTTGAGGACAAGCGAGGTCTAAGCTTGGGGGAGTTGATATGTCCATTTTGCATCATGCTTTTATATCAATATTTATTGCATTATGGGATGTTATTACACATTATATCTCAATACTTATGGCTATTCTATCTTATTTTACAAGGTTTACCATGAAGAGGGGGAATGCCGGCAGCTGGAATTCTGGCTGGAAAAGGAGCAAACGTTGGAAACCTATTCTGCACAACTCCAAAAGACCTGAGACTCCACGAAACAACCTTTTGGAATTAATAATAATTTATGGGCGAAAGAAATAGGCCAGGGGGGCCACACCCTGTCCAGGAGACAAGGGGCGCCCCCCCTAGGTCGCGGCCCCCTATCTCCTGGGCTCCCTGGTGGGCCTCCAGCGTCCATCTTCTGCTATATCATCACTTTTCCCTTGGAAAAAATCATGGGCAAGCTTACGGGACGAAACTCCGCCGCCATGAGCCGGAACCTTGGCGGAATCAATCTAGAGCTCTGGCGGAGCTGTTCTACCGGGGACACTTCCCTCCGGGAGGGGAAAATCATCACCAACGTCATCACCAACGATCCTATCATTGGGAGGGGGTCAATCTCCATCAACATCTTCACTAGCACCATCTCATCTCAAAACCCTAGTTCATCTCTTGTATCCAATCTTGTATCAAAACCACAAATTGGTACCTGTGGGTTGCTAGTAGTGTTGATTACTCCTTGTAGTTGATGCTATTTGGTTTACTTGGTGGAAGATCATATGTTCAGATCCTTTATGCATATTATTACTCTTCTGAATATGAACATGAATATGCTTTGTGAGTAGTTACGTTTGTTCCTGAGGACATGGGTGAAGTCTTGCTATTAGTAGTCATGTGAATTTGGTATTCGTTCGATATTTTGATGAGATGTATGTTGTCTCTCCTCTAGTGGTGTTATGTGAACGTCGACTACATGACACTTCACCATTATTTGGGCCTAGAGGAAGGCATAGGGAAGTAATAAGTAGATGATGGGTTGCTAGAGTGACAGAAGCTTAAACCCTAGTTTATGCATTGCTTCGTTAGGGGTTGATATGGACCCATATGTTTAATGTTGTGGTTAGGTTTACCTTAATACTCCTTTTTGTAGTTGCGGATGCTTGCAATAGGGGTTAATCATAAGTGGGATGCTTGTCCATGTTAGGGAAGTACCCAAGTGCCGGTCCACCCACATATCAAATTATCAAAGTACCGGACGCGAATCTTATGAACGTGATGAAAACTAGCTTGACGTAATTCCCAAGGTGTCCTCGGGAGCTCCTTCTTCATTATTAGAAATTGTCCAGGCTTATCCTTTGCTACATAAAGGATTGGGTTACCTTGCTGCACATTATTTACTTTATTTACTTTTTGCTCGTTACTATTTATCTTATCACAAAACTATCTATCACCTACTATTTCAGTGCTTGCAGAGAAAACCTTACTGAAAACCACTTATCATTTCCTTCTGCTCCTCATTGGGTTCGACACTCCTACTTAGCCAAAGGACTACGATAGATCCCCTATACTTGTGGGTCATCACCTACCTGGCCTGAACCGTAGGTTGTAGGGGTGGGAGGATGGTTAGCGAGGAGATGGGCGCCGGCGTCGGCGTCGTAGTTGCGCAGGAGAAGGCGGAGGCTGAGAGGAAGATGATGCAGTGGAGGAGGCTAGGGTTAGGTCTCCCGGCTTCCTAAGGAAGCCGAGCAATTATGATTGCTTCTTGCTTAATTCCAAAACGGATCCTTACACGAGTTTATATAATCCTCCTAATAAGATAATTGGGCTAAGCCCCTAATAACGATAAGATAGAGTGGGCCACAACTATTTGGGCTAAGCCTCTAATATGCTGGTTGATACGACTCCAACGTATCTATATTTTTTTGAATGTTCCATGCTATTATATTACCTATTTTGGATGTTTATGGGCTTTACTTTGCACATTTATATCATTTTTGGGACTAACCTACTAACCGGAGGCCCAACCCATATTGTTGTTTTTTGCCTATTTCAGTGTTTTGAAGAAAAGGAATATCAAACGGAGTCCAAACGGAATGAAACCTTCGGGAGCGTGATTTTTGGAACGAACGTGATCCAGAGGACTTGGAGTGCAAGTCAAGAAGTAGTCGAGGTGGCCACAAGGGTGGAGGGCGCGCCCACCCCTACTGGGCGCGCCCCCTATCTCGTGGGCCCCTCGGGCGGCCACCGACCTACTTCTTCCTCCTATATATACCCACGTACCCCGAGAACATCAGAACAAGCCACGAAAACTGAATTCCACCGCCGCAACCTTCTGTATCCGCGAGATCCCATCTTGGAACCTTCGCCGGCACTCCGCCGGAGGGGGAATCGACCATGGAGGGCTTCTACATCAACACCATAGCCCCTCCGATGAATTGTGAGTAGTTTGCCACAGACCTTCGGGTCCATAGTTATTAGCTAGATGGCTTCTTCTCTCTTTTTGGATCTCAATACCATGTTCTCCTCGATCTTCTTGGAGATCTATTCGATGTAACTCTTTTTGCGGTGTGTTTGTCGAGATCCGATGAATTGTGGGTTTATGATCAAGTTTATCTACGAGAAATATTTGAATCTCCTCTGAATTCTTTTATGTGTGATTAAGTTATCTTTGCAAGTCTCTTCGAATTATCAGTTTGGTTTGGCCTACTAGATTGATCTTTCTTGCAACGGGAGAAGTGCTTAGCTTTGGGTTCAATCTTGCGGTGTCCTTTCCCAGTGACAGCAAGGGCAGCAAGGCACGTATTGTATTGTTGCCATCGAGGATAAAAAGATGGGGTTTATATCATATTGCATGAGTTTATCCCTCTACATCATGTCATCTTTCTTAATGTGTTACTCCGTTCTTTATGAACTTAATACTCTAGATGCATGCTGGATAGCGGTCGATGTGTGGAGTAATAGTAGTAGATGCAGGCAGGAGTCGGTCGACTTGTCACGGACGTGATGCCTATATACATGATCATGCCTCGATAACCTCATAATTATTCGCTTTTCTATCAATTGCTCGACAGTAATTTGTTCACCCACCGTAATACTTATGATATCTTGAGAGAAGCCACTAGTGAAACCTATGGCCCCAGGGTCTATCTTTTATCATATAAGCTTTCAATCTACTTTTATTTGCATCTTTAATTTTCCAATCTATATCATAAAATACAAAAAATATATTTATCTTATCATACTATCTCTATCAGATCTCACTTTCGCAAGTGGCCATGAAGGGATTGACAACCCCTTTATTGCGTTGGTTACGAGTTCTTTGTTTGTTTGTGTAGGTGCATGGGACTTTTGAGGAGCCTCCTACTGGATTGATACCTTGGTTCTCAAAAACTGAGGGAAATACTTACGCTACTATTGCTACATCACCCTTTCCTCTTCAAGGAAAACCAATGCAAGCTCAAGACGTAGCAAGAAGGATTTCTGGCGCCGTTGTCGGGGAGGTATTCGCTCAAGTCAAGACATACCAAGTACCCATCACAAACTCATCTCCCTCGCATTTACATTATTTGCCATTTGCCTCCCGTTTTCCTCTCCCCCACTTCACCCTTGCCGTTTTATTCGCCCTCTCTTTCCCAATCTTCTCCTCTCTCTTTCGTTTGCCTTTTTGTTTGCTTGTGTGTTGGATTACTTGTCGCCATGGCGCAAGATAATACCAAATTGTGTGATTTCTCCAATACCAATAATAATGATTTCCTTAGTACTTCGATTGCTCCTCTTAATGATGTTGAGTCTTGTGAAATCAATACTGCTTTGCTGAATCTTGTTATGAAAGATCAATTTGCCGACCTTCCTAGTGAAGATGCCGCTACCCATCTAAAGAACTTTGTTTATTTGTGTGATATGCAAAAGAAGAAAGATATGGATAATGATATTGTTAAGTTGAAGTTATTTATATTTTCACTTAGAGATCGTGCTAAAGTTTGGTTCTCATCTTTGCCTAAAAACAGTATTGATTCTTGGAACAAGTGCAAAGATGCTTTTATCTCTAAATATTTTCCTCCCGCTAAGATCATCACTCTTAGGAACGATATTATGAATTTTAAACAACTTGATCCTGAGCATGTTGCCCAATCTTGGGAAAGAATGAAATTGATGATTCGTAATTGCCCTACTCATGGTTTAAATATATGGATGATCATACAAAAAATTTATGCCGGATTGAATTTTGCTTCTAGAAATCTTTTAGATACGGCCGCGGGAGGCACGTTTATGGAAATCACTTTAGGAGATGCTACAAAACTTCTTGATAATATTATGGCTAATTATTCTCAATGGCACACCGAAAGATGTACTAGCAAAAAGTGCATGCTATAGAAGAAATTAATGTTTTGAATGGAAAGATGGATGAACTTATGAAATTGTTTGCTACTAAGAGTGTTACTCTCGATCCCAATGATATGCCTTTGTCTACTTTGATTGAGAATAATAATGAATCTATGGATGTCAATTTTGTTGGTAGGAATAGTTTTGGAAACAATGCTTATAGAGGAAACTTTAATCCTAGACCGTTCCCTAGTAATTCCTCTAATAATTATGGAAATTCCTACAATAACTCTTATGGTAATTTTAATAAGATGTCCTCTGATTTTTAGAATAGTGTGAAAGAATTTATGATCTCCCAAAAGAATTTTAATGCCTTGCTTGAAGAAAAAATGCTCAAAGTTGATGATTTTGCTAGGAACGTTGATAGACTTTCACCTGATGTTGATTCTCTGAAACTTAGATCTACTCCTCCTAAGCATGATATCAATGAGTCTCTCAAAGCTATGAGAATTTCCATTGATGAGTGCAAAGAAAGAACCGCTAGATTGCGTGCTAAGAAAGATTTCTTTATAAAGGCATGTTCTTCTAGTTTCCAAATGATGAAGATCTTAAAGTTATTGATGTGTCCCTTATTAAATCTTTGTTTTGCAATATTAATCTTAATGATGATGGGCCTGGAGATGAGTCAACTTTAGTTAAAATGCGTCCCAATGATTTGGAGTTTTTAGATCTTGATGCTAAATTTGGTAAAAGTGGGATTGGAGAGGTCAAGACTTTAAATAGCATTGATCCCACTATCTTGGATTTCAAGGAATTTAATTATGATAATTGTTCTTTAGAAGGTTGTATTTCCTTGTTGCAATCCGTTGTGAATTCTCCTCATGCTTATAGTCAAAATAAAGCTTTTACCAAACATATTGTTGATGCCTTGATGCAATCTTTGGATGAAAAACTTAATTTGGAAGTTTCTATACCTAGAAAACTTAATGATTAGTGGGAACCTACTATAAAGATTAAAATTAAAGATCATGAGTGTTATGCTTTATGTGATTTGGGTGCTAGTGTTTCCATAATTCTGAAAACTTTATGTGATATTCTAGGTTTCCGTGATCTTGATGATTGCTCTTTAAATTTGCACCTTGCGAATTCCACCATTAAAAAGCCAATGAGAAGAATCAATGATGTTCTCATTGTTGAAAATAGAAATTTGGTGCCAGTAGATTTTATCGTTCTTGATATAGATTGCAATCTTTCTTACCCTATTATTCTTGGTAGACCTTTCCTTAGAACGATTGGTGCGATTATTGATATGAAGGAAGGGAATATTAGATTCCAATTTTCATTAAGGAAAGGCATGGAGAAATTTCAAAGAAAGAAAGTTAAATTACCTTATGAATCTATCATGCGAGCTACTTATGAATTGAGTGCCAAAGATAGCACTACTTAGATCTATCTTCCCTTTTATGCCTAGCTAGGGGCGTTAAACGATAGCGCTAGTTGGGAGGCAACCCAATTTTATTTGTGTTTTTTTGTTTTTGTTCCTGTTTAGTAATAAATTTTGCATCTACCTTCTGTTTAGATGTGTTTTCATGTTTAAATTAGTGTTTGTGCCAAGTAGAACCTATAGGATAACCTATGGTGATAGTTAATTTGATTCTGCTGAAAAACAGAAACTTTGCACGCACGAACTTAGTTTTGTTAATTCACAGAAACGTGCTTTTGCGTTCATTCTTTTTGCTGTAGATCAATAGTCAAATTGCCCAGGACTTGCTATTTTTCTAGGATTTTTTAGAGTTCCAGAAGTATTCGAGGGTTACAGATTGCTACAGACTGTTCTGCTTTTGACAGATTCTGTTTTTCGTGTGTTGTTTGCTTATTTTGATGCGTCTATGGCTAGTATTAAGTAGTATGAACCATAGAGAACTTGAAATACAGTAGGTTTAACACCAATATAAATAAATAATGAGTTCATTACAGTACCTTATGTGGTGGTTTTGCTTTCTTTCACTAACGGAGCTTATGAGGTTTCCTGTTGAGTTTTGTGTTGTGAAGTTTTCAAGTTTTGGGTAAAGATTTGATGGACTATGGAATAAGGAGTGGCAAAATCTTAAGCTTGGGGATGCCCATGGAACCCCAAGATATTCAAGAATAGCCAAAATCCTAAGCTTGGGGATGCCCCCGGAAGGCATCCCCTCTTTCGTCTTCGTTCATTGGTAACTTTACTTGGAGCTATATTTTTATTCGCCACATGATATGTGTTTTGCTTGGAGCGTCGTGTATGATATTAGTTTTTGCTTTTAGTTTTGCACAATCATTCTTGCTGTACACACCTTTTGGGAGAAGCCCACTTGATTGGAGTTTATTAGAATACGCTATGTGATTCACTTATATTTTTTGAGCTTGATAGTTTTTGCTCTAGTGCTTCACTTATATCTTTTAGAGCACGGCGGTGGCTTAATTTTGTAGAAATTGCTAATCTCTCATGCTTCACTTATATTATTTTGAGAGTCTCTTAGAACAGCATGGTATTTGCTATGGTTATAAAATTGGTCCTAGAATGGTAGGCATCCAAGTTCGGTATAATAAAAACTATCATAGAAAGTGAATTGGATGCTATGATCAATTTCAAACTTGATAATTGCTTTGAGATATTAGGGGTGGTAATATTAGAGTCATGCTAGTTGGGTGATTATGAATTTAAAGAATACTTGTGTTGAATTTTGTGATTGTCGTAGCATGCACGTATGGTGAACCGCTTTGTGATGAAGTTGGAGCACAATTTTATTTATTGATTGTATTCCTTATGAGTGGCGGTCGGGGCCGAGCGATGGTCTTCTCCTACCAATCTATCCCCCTAGGAGCATGTGCGTAATGCTTTGTTTTTGATGTCTTGTAGATTTTTGCAATAAGTACATGAGTTCTTTTTTACTAATATTGAGTCCATGGATTATATGCACTCTCACCCTTCCACCATTGCTAGCCTCTCTTGTGCCGCGCAACTTTTGCCGGCACCATACACCCACCATATACCTTCCTCAAAACAGCCACCATACCTACCTATTATATCATTTCCATAGCCATTCCGAGATATATTGCCATGCAACTTTCCACCATTCAGTTTATATGACACGCATCATCATTGTCGGATTTCGGGTTCCGACAGACCCTTGAGGTTCGATCACTGGGGTGCGCACGAAGATCTTTCCCCTACCAGCTCACGTTTCGAAGGCTTACAAGGAATCTAAGCTAGAAAGAAGAACACACAAGAGACACGAGGTTTATACTGGTTCAGGCCACCATTGTGGTGTAATGCGCTACTCCAGTGTGTGGTGTGGTGGATTGCCTTAGGGGCAGATGACGAACAATACAAAGGGGAACAGCCTCGCGAGGGGCTGTTCTTGAGCTAGTGCGATGAACTGCTTGGGTGAGTTCAACGCTCCTCTCTGTCTCTCTCTGATCGATCCGTCCCTTTGCCTTGTGGTGGCTAGCTCTATTTATAGAGGGAGGCCCTGGGCCTCTTCAAAAATAATGAGCGGGAAGGGCGCCAACAATTGGCCATTTTGAAGGGGAACATCTAGTACACTTATCCTGACTAAAGTTGGTCTTTGACTGCCAAAGACTCTGGTGGTGACGCCATCCTAGGCTGGTCTTGTTGCATCGAAACGATAACCTTTGCCTGTTATCTCGGCCTGTGCTTGCCCCCCTTTGCACCGAAGGGGAAACATGGACACTGCGCAGTCTGGTGCTCGCCTGGCGCCCGCGTGGTCTCGATCGTCATGGCTTGCGTCAGGGGATCCTCACGATGTGCCCTGCCTTGATCTCTCCGCCTCCTCGCGAGCCTGCCTGATGAGGCTACTCCTGAGGAAGCTTCATGTCGTCCGCCCCGCGAGGCCTGGCCCCTCGCGAGGGTCTTGAGCTTGAGCTGATGAAGCTGGGCTGCACTGGGCCCCCACTTGAGCCACGCCGCAGGCCGCAGGCAGGCAAGTCTGGGGACCCCCGTTCCCAGAACGCCGATAGTAGCCCCCGGGCCCAAGGCGCACCCAGACTTGTCTTAGCAGAGAAGCGAAGGGGAAAGTGCGAAGCGCCGCGGGCCCCAATAGCCTGCGGCCTTGGGTGCCGCGTGTCAATTGATTGGACGTGGGCGTCTCCGCTTCCCCTCGACGCCTCGGCAACCGCATGACTTGACAAGTCCCTGCATGCAAAAAGGGGTCATGATTACCTGCGATCGTGGAGGCTGACGGTTGGCCTCCTCCGGCTATATGTACGGAACGGCGTGCGCCCCTTCAGTCCATTCCTTCCCGATACTCCTTTCTCTCCATCCCGGCTACTCACCATCCCCATGGCTCCGCCGAAGAGGTTCTCGGCCATGGAGAAGGGAAAGGCTCGTCAGGAAGGGCCTGACTCTCCTCCGACCAAGCGCGGCCAGGGCCGCCCTCGCAAGCATCCTACGGCCCCCGTAGTGGCTTCCCGTGATCGTGGAGGCAGTCCCCTGCGCGGCGATGAGCGCCTGGTTGCCGATGAGAGGTACACCATGGCTGTGCAACCCCCCAGGCCACGCTTTCGCTCGGCGGAGATGCTGCCGGAGTTTTTCGTGAGGTCGGCGGACCCGACCAGCACCTGGCTCTAGCTCCCCTGCTTCTTTGTAGGTGAACTTCCGGCCGGCGCTCCGGGCGGCCTCTGGCTTCAGGTAGACGGTTGCTGCAGCAGGGCCTCCTGGGCTTCGCGGGAGGTCTCCGTCATCGGGGAGGTGGCCGTGACCTGCGGTTGCCAAACATTTTCCCACGCGCATGGCCTGAGCCGGTGGTGCACCCTGCACTTCAATTCGACGGCGATGCCACCCTCTACATGAGGGTGTTCGGGGAAGACGGCCTCCGTGCTGGGTGCTGCCCTGAAGACGATGACCGCGGCCGTGAGCCCAGCCCCGGCATTGATCAGGATGAATGTGGTGGCAAGCGCGTGGGCAGCGGTGCTTGAGGCCCGCCAAGCTTCGGCGAATCTCCTTCAAACAGCAGCTCCTCCAGCGGTGGCCGTGACTAGCCCCCGCGCCGTCCCGCCCGCCTGGGGGAAGGTAGCGGGTCGGTCCACCGCCGCGCCCCGGTGAAGCGAGAGATGGGATCCAACTGAGCTCCGGAGGTAGTACGAGCCCTCGCCGCGAGTTGGTGCCGAGCAAGTCGTGCCTATTTTGTTTTTCTTCCTTCCCTGCACAAAAAGAAGGTAGTCTGGGGCCCCGTGGGGGCGTGTTGAAGGGTTGCTGTTAATTATCGTGTTGTTTCTGCTATTTCTGTGCTATGTTTCCGTGTCGCGTGCCCGCGTGCGGGAATTACTTAGCTCAGGGAGGCTTGTCGCGGTCTTCGCCTCCCGAGGACGAGGCCTCACCGTGCACTTCATGTCCTGCAAGGATTAGTCAGGAGGGGTAGGTTCCAGTCTCGGTTGTGGGGGCGACCAACCTAGGTCTTGTGCTCGCGTCGCGATGCTCGTGGGGCACGGACTGGGAGGAGTGCTCCCGTAGCGGACTCGGATAGGAAAGCTTCAAACGACCGGGGTAGAAAACACTCGCGAGGGTGCCCGCGTACCTCCCTTGCGAGACTTGCACGAGAGAAAACGAGGCAAGTGAGTGAACAAGACGAAGGGGGCACAAGCTAGAGACGGCAACAGCTCCAATAAAACTTCAAATAGGAACGAACAAGCCAACTGCAGAAAGCAAATGAAAAAGCCGCATCCGGCACCTAATCTAGTCTTCGACGTCTTCTCACCAGCGCGGAGCTAAGTGCTGCCACTGGGCATGGGCGGGAGCCCCCGAGGCCTGAGGGCGGCACTTCGGAGACTCCGGGGCATGTACAACCCCACTCATTATTACGCGAGAGTGTCACGGGCGGCGTGCTTCACAGGCATTGGCCTTCTTCACAGGCACCGGGCCTTTTCCAAAATGCGGCAGCTTCACAGGCATTGGCCTTCTTCACAGGGACTAGGCCTTTTCCGAAATGCGGCACCTTCACAGGCATTGGCCTTCTTCACAGGCACCGGGCCTTTTCCATCGGCACTGGGCCTCGCTCAGGGGTAGAACCTTCGGAGATGTTGAATGTTCCATGCGTTCTGGACGGGTACCCCCTCCTGGGTTTCCAAGCGCGCGGAGCCGGGCCTGGAAACATGAACAACCTTGAATGGGTCCTCCCACATGGGAGAGAGCTTGTGCAACCCCTCCCTGGAGAGAACCCGTCTGAGCACAAGGTCCCCTACCTCAGGATTCTTGGGGCAGATGTTGAGGCAGTGGTACCACCGCAGCGCCTGTTGATACCTTGTCGCTCGCAGTGCGGCTTCTCGACGGTGTTCCTCCCCCAGCACGAGATCCGTCCCCCGCATGGTGTCCTGCTGCGTCTCGTCGAACGCCAGATCCCGTGCGGAACGACGCCTGACCTCGTGAGGGAGGACGGCCTCAGCTCCGTAGACGAGGGAGAGCGGGGTCTCACTAGTCGGCTTGGCCGCGGTCGTGCGGATAGACCACAGCACAGACTGGAGCTCGTCGTACCAGCCCCTGCTGCAGGCCTCCAGCTTCTTCTTGAAGGTCCTGGTTTTGAGGCCCCTCAGGACCCCCGCGTCGGCTCGCTCGGCCTAGCCGTTGCTCCGGGGGTGTGCTACCGAGGTGTAGCATATCTGCGTTCCAAGGTTAGCACAATACGTTTTGAAGAGATTACTGGTGAATTGCGAACCGTTGTCGGTGATGATGCAATTAGGCACCCCAAATCGGCTCATGAGGCCCTTGATGAACATGACTACGGAGCCCGCTGGGATGGTGCGGACAGCTTCCACCTCAGCCCACTTGGTGAACTTGTCCACGGCGACGTAGAGGTAGCGATAGCCCCCTGGCCCGGTGCCTCTGCCCATTCTGCCATGAAATCTGCAAGTGCGGCTCCCTTGATGACTCTGGTCGTGCTGAACTCTAACTGAAACGCTTGCAATTCGATGTTCCATTCAGCGACTCTTCCAGCTGAGTTGGGGCTCCTGAGTACTCTTTCCAAGGGGTACGCTAAGACGAACTTGATGGGATGGCCTTGGAAGTAGTGCCGCAGCTTGCGTGAGGCTACCAATAGCGCGAGGAGGAGTTTTTTGAGGCATGGGGTACCGCGCCCTTGCGTCCCGTAGCACCGTGCTGACGAAGTACATGGGGTGCTCGACAAGGTTGAGGGTGCTAGCGCAGCTTGCGTCCTCCGGAGGTTGAGGCGCCTCCTGAGACGAGGGAGCCCCCGGCGCTTGGTCGCTTGGAGAGGCCTCCTCTGCTCCAGGTGCGTTCCCCTGCTGCGGCTGATCTTTTGCGGGCGCGGTCTTTGTGGGGCTGTCTTGGCTTTGCTTTGCTTCGGCCCGGGCGGTCGCTGTTTCCTTGGTTTGACGCTCCTCTCTAACCGCCACCAGGGCTGCGCTGGCGGAGTAGGGGTGGCCGCAAGGTAGAGCACCAGGGGCTCCCGAGGGCGCGGAGCTACCATCACCGGAGGGCTGGTAAGGTACCTCTTGAGATCTTGGAATGCCTTGTCGGCCTCTTCAGTCCATTCGAAGGGGCCCTTGTTCTTCATCAGCTTGAAGAAGGGCAGTGCTCGTTCCCCCAGCTTGGAGATGAAACGTCCTAGGGAGGTTACACGCCCGGTGAGCTTCTGCATTTCACTAAGGGTCTTCGGCGGGCTCATGTCTTCGACTGCCTTGACCTTCTCTGGGTTGGCCTCGATGCCCCTGTGGGACACGAGGAAACCCAGGAGCTTGCCCGAGGGGACTCCAAACACGCACTTCTCTGGGTTGAGCCACAGGTCCACTTCATTAAGGCTCGCAAAGGTTTCCTCCAAGTCCTGTATCAGGGTTCTTGCCTCCTGAGACTTCACAACAATGTCATCGACGTAAGCTTCAGTGTTCCTCCCAAGCTGCCGGCCCAAGGCGATGTGCATCAACTGCTGAAAGGTCGCGCCTGCGTTACACAACCCAAATGGCATGCATGTATAGTAGTACACTCCACACGGGGTCAGGAAAGCCGTTTTTTCCACGTCTTCTACCGCCATCTTGATCTGGTGATAGCCCGAGAAGGCATCCAGGAAGCACAACAGGTCACACTCAGCGGTGGAGTCGACAATCTGGTCGATGCGGGGGAGCGGAAATGGATCCTGCGGGCAGGCTTTGTTGAGGTTGGTGAAGTCAACACACATGCATTCCATTCCTCCCTTCTTTGGCATGACGACCGGGTTAGCCAACCAATCTGGGTAGCGGACCTCGCGAATAACCCCTGCTGCCTCTAGCTTGCGGGTCTCTTGGACGATGAAAGCTTGTTTCTCAGTGGACTGCCACCTCGCCTTCTACTTCACGGGGTGCACGTTGGGGCATACGTTGAGGTGATGCTCAATCACATCCCTCGGGACCCCTGCTAGCGGATCAGGTTCCCATGCGAACACCTTCTTGTTTGCACGCAGGAACTTCACCAAGGCCTCCTCCTGCTCGGGTTCGAGGTTGGCACCTATGGTGAAGGTGGTGTTGGTGGATCCGTCCTCGTCGACCGGTACCTGCTTGGTTTCCGCCTTGTCTTGGGTGAATAGCTGCTTCTTCTTAGCCGGCACAGCCCCCTTGGGCTCGAGGGCGTCAGTGCTGGCAGGCTACACCACCGCGGCCGTATTGAAAGCGAGCTTGAGCGCCTGCAGTGCATCCCTTTTGTTTCCTGACACGGTAAGGACGCCGCTGCTCCCGGGCATCTTCATGAGGTTGTACACCGGGTGAGTTGCTGCCATGAACTGGGCCAAGGCCGGGTAGCCGAGGATGGCGTTGTAGGGGAGGCCGATGGGGGCCATGTTGAAGTCGATCAGCTCTGTGCGGAAGTTATCGTAGGTGCCGAAGGTCACCAGGACGCGAATCTGTCCCAAGGAGGCGGTGGAACCGACTCTAATGCCCGAGAAAGGCCTGCTGGGCTGAAGCCGCTCTAGTGGCCCGTGGAGGAGGCTGAAGGCCTCCACTGAGAGCACATTGAGGCCGGCACCACCGTCGATGAGGGTCCTGGTGATGGCCACTTGGCAGATGGTGGGGGTGCACAGCATTGGGAGCACACCTGAACCGGCGAGGTTGGAGGGGTGATCGTCCAAGTTGAAGGTCAGATCGGCCTCGGGCGCCACCCAGCCCGGAGGGGCTTCTAGGCGCTTGGAGGCGGCACCGATCTGGTGGGTGAATGGCTTGATGTGGCGGCTTGAAGGTGGCGCCTGTGAGCCGCCCAGGAGAGCTGCGACAACCGGGGCACTGGCGCGGCGTAATGGGCGAGGAAGAGGTCATGCAACTCCCCCAAGGAGGTCATAGAGGCCATCGGTACGTGGAGTAGACACATGCGCGGAACGCCAGCGAGGGCCATGGGAAACCAGTTGGCCATCACCCTGTCGTCTCCCCCGGCCTTGAGGACGGCCTCCTCGCACGCCAGCAGGAAAACCGGCGGATCCGTTGCAACGTTGTAGCACGGCGGCATCTCTGGCTTGAACTTGTGCGGCCACTGCACCTGTCGCAAGGCGGGAGCCAAGGCGCGGAGCCCCCTGGCCCCAGTGTCGGCGTCGGCTACCGGAGCGGGCGGGCGTTGTCCGCCATCAGGGCGAAATGCGATGTCGGTGGAGAGCGGGTTGTCGGAAGGGAGAACTTCGGCACACCCCCTACCCGGCGTGCCAAATGTCGGATTTCGGGTTCCGGCAGACCCTTGAGGTTCGAACACTGGGGTGTGCACGAAGATCTTTCCCCTACCGGCTCACGTTTCGAAGCCTTGCAAGGAATCTAAGCTAGCAAGAAGAACACACAAGAGACACAAGGTTTATACTAGTTCAGGCCACCAATGTGGTGTAATACCCTACTCCAGTGTGTGGTGTAGTGGATTGCCTCAGGGGCCGATGATGAACAATACAAAGGGGAATAGCCTCGCGAGGGGCTGTTCTTGAGCTAGTGCGATGAACTGCTTGGGTGAGTTCAACGCTCCTCTCTCTCTCTCTCTCTCTCTCTCTCTGATCGATCCGTCCCTTTGCCTTGTGGTGGCTAGCTCTATTTATAGAGGGAGGCCCTGGGCCTCTTCCCAAATAATGAGTGGAAAGGCCGCCAACAATTGGCCATTTTGAAGGGGAACATCTAGTACACTTATCCTGACTAAAGTTGGTCTTCGACTGCCAAAGACTCTGGTGGTAACACTGTCCTGGGATCCACGATGACCTCCATCCTGCTATTCAGCTGGTCTTGGTCTTGTTGCAACGAAGGAGAAACAAGGACACTGCGCAGGCTTGCGTCACGGGCTCCTCGCGAGGTGCCCTGCCTTGATCTCTCCGCCTCCTCGCGAGCCTACCTGATGAGGTTGCTCCTAAGGAAGCTTTGTGTCGTCCCCTGTAACGCCCCAAGACCGATGCTTCAGAAGACTTCCAGCTATTCCGAGTTTTGCCATGTGTTTCTTTTGTGCTTGCTCTTTTATTTTTGCATTGCATCATGTCATCATGCCATTTAATTTTTCAAACTCAACTAAATAAATTGTATGGATCTTCGATCCATTTAAATCGAGGGAAGGGTGACTTCTCTTTATAACATACCCTCCAAATATTTAGGGAGCTATAATAAAATATTCCATTGTTTTGGAATCACCTTAACACACTTGCAAAATATGCCAATGCCTTTATTATCTTAATTCTTGGTCTCCAACTCTGCCCATAAATTATTTCAGCATTTTCCGGAGCTCCACCAAAAATCTGAACATTTTTGGACCTTCCCAAACCCTCACTTCCGTTCAAACCCATTTGAATTTAAATCAAATGAGTTTGAATTTAATCTTTCAATCATGCCTCTTTGTATTTTTCTTGGTACGAGCATATTTTTGTGAGTCCAAGGAAATTATCCCCATGTCCTACTTCTTCCCCTAACCCCTCTTTCTTTTCTTTCCTATCTCTGTTTTGTTTTTATTTTCTTTAGAGAGGAAGAAGAGAGCCTTGCAGCCCAGCCGGCCTCTTAGGCCCGGCCAACCTAAGCCGGCCCAAGGCCCAGCCGGTGCCCCTCTAACCCTAGCCGCAGCGCCCGATCCCCATCTCTCCCTCTCGTCTCCCTCTCCTCCCTCGCACTGCCGGAGGAGCCCATCTCCTCGATCTTCCCCTTCCCCTCCTTTGCGCCCCATCTCTCGCTCGATCCCGCACGCAGGAGCCCCACGCCCGATCCCCATCATCGCCGTCGTGCCCCGTCCACCAGGAACCGCAGCTCGCCGCGCCCTGCTTCTCCTCCCCTTGCTCCCGCGCTCCGCCCTCGCCGAAGAAGAGAGCCAGGCTGGAGCCCCGTTGGCCTCCTCCGCGAGCTCGCCTGCCCACACGGCCATGGCGCCGCCGGCCTCCTTGGTTCGCCCGCGCCCTGCTGCCGTTGCTTTTCTCGCGTGCCGTCCCCGACTCATTCACCTTGCCGACCCCGCTCCTCTCGGTCCCTTGCCTCGTCGCCCTTGTTCCTGCTCCCTTCGTCCACGGTGCCGCTGCCTCGCCCGAGCTCTCCGCTCGACCAGGAGCTCGTCAACTCCGGCGCGTGCCCAGCCTCAACCTCCTTCCCTGCGCGGAAGATGCTCTCCTCCATCACCCACCTCGCGCCGGCCCCTTCTCCTTCACGCCCGAGCCTTGCCGCTGCCTGCGTCCGTCCACCACTTGCAGCTGCCGGAGCAGGACCTCCTCGTCGTGGCTCTGCCTCCACTAGCAGCCTCCTGCTGCCTATCATCTCCATGGCCTTGAGCAGCCCAAGACCCGGGCGTTCTAGCCCTTGCACATCACTATTGACCCGAGGAGACCACCACCAAGTTCCTGATGGATGCGCCAAGTCCCCAGCGAGACCTGTTTTCGTCAAGTTTGACTACACGGCTATGACCTCGGAGTTGGACCGCAAGCGCCAAGTACCCCACCGGCAAGACCACACGGACGCTCGAACGACTACAGGACCGGAACGCCTACTACATGGATATGCCAAGTTCCACTTCGAACATGTACGGCTACACGACGACCCGCTGAGATCCCGTGAACGTCTACTTCAACTACCGTCGCCACGTGAACAACTACTTCCCTCGACGTTTTGAACCGCCCCGAAACGCACGCTTCGAAGGTATAACCACCGAGATGACCGACCGCGATGAGATGCCCTTGCATGTATGAGATGTACGATATGTTTGCACCGTGTCCGATTTGTCGCTCTTTGCCATGCCACCGACACGTGGGAACCCGGTAGTCGGGAGCACCCCACCATCCTTGCATGACACGCTCATGTCACACTTCTCGTTTGCATCGGTAACTCACTCGAGTTATCGGGATCGGAATGTTGCCATGGCACCATTTCCGTTTCACCGTCGTGGCACCTTTTTCCTCCCACCATGGTGACAAATGCCTCGTATCGTGCTCATGTCAATGTTTTCATAAAATTGCATAAACTTGTATATGTCATCCGCATCATGATAACAACATTTAAATGTTTAAAATTGTGTTTGCATTAAACTACTAAATGGTATGGGGATTTTCCGGAATTGTTGTTTGTTGTTTCCGGCCTCATTTAAACTTGCTTAAATTGTTAGTTTAATTATGTTTCACCTCTTGCCATGCTTAAACAACATTTAATATTGTTGAGTACCTAACGAGAGAGAACTAAATAAGTCATGTGGTGTTTAGTCAATATGCAACGGAGTTGCATGTTGAGCTCCACTTAATTTGTAGGATTGTTTGTGCATTTTGCCATGCCGTGCCTCATTAAACCGGACATGCATCATACTCGTTTGTGCTTCATGCCATGTTGATGTTTTTGTTGTTTACTATGTTGTTTGCTTCTTTCCGATGTGCTTCTTCGGGTTGTTTCCGACAACGTCGCGTTTGTGAGGAACCGTTCGTCTACGTCCGTTTGTCTTCTTCATGGACTCGTTCTTCTTCCTTGCGGGATTTAAGGCAAGATGATCATACCCTCGAAATCACTACTATCTTTGCTATGCTAGTTTGCTCGCTCTTGCTATGCCAATGCTTCGATGCCTACCATTTGCTTGTCAGCCTCCCAATTGCCATGTCAAACCTCTAACCCACCATGTCCTAGGAAACTGTTGATTGGCTATGTTACCGCTTGCTCAGCCCCTCTTATAGCGTTGCTAGTTGCAGGTGAAGTTGAAGATTTCTCCATGGTGGACAGGATTTTGGTTGGGATATCACAATATATCTTATATAATTAATGCATCTATATACTTGGTAAAGGGTGGAAGGCTTGGCCTTTTGCCTGGTGTTTTGTTCCACTCTTGCCGGCCTAGTTTCCGTCATACCGGTGTTATGTTCCTGGATTTTGCGTTCCTTACGCGGTCGGGTGATTTATGGGACCCCCTTGACAGTTCGCTTTGAATAAAACTCCTCCAGCAAGGCCCAACATTGACTTTTACCATTTGCCTCACCACCACCTACTTTTCCCTTGGGAGTTGCTCTCTCGAGGGTCATCTTTATTATAGCCCCCCCCCGGGCCAGTGCTTGTCTAAGTGTTGGTCCGAACCAGAGCCACTTGCAGCGCCACCTCGGGGAAACTCGAGGTCTTGTTTTAGTTGTACGTAGTGTTCATTTGGTGTTGCCCTGAGAACGAGATATGTGCAGCTCCTATCAGGATTGTCGGCGCATCGGGCGGTCTTGCTGGTCTTGTTTTACCATTGTCGAAATGTCTTGTAAACCGAGATTCTGAGTCTGATCGGGTCTTCCTGGGAGAAGGTCTATTCCTTCGTTGATCGCGAGAGCTTGTCATGGGCTAAGTTGCGACACCCCTGCAGGGTATAATCTTTCGAAAGCCGTGCCTGCGGTTATAGGCAGATGGGAATTTGTTAATGTCCGGTTGTAGATAACTTGACACCAGATCCGAAATAAAATGCATCAACTGCGTGTGTAACCGTGATGGTCTCTTTCCGGCGGAGTCCGGGAAGTGAACATGGTTGTTGGAGTTATGCTTGATGTAAGTAGTCTAGGATCACTTCTTGATCATACTTTTATCGACCGTGCTTTGCCTTCTCTTCTCGCTCTCAGTTGCGTATGTTAGCCACCATATATGCTAGTCGCTTGCTGTAGCTCCACCTCATACCTTTACCTTACCCATAAGCTTAAATAGTCTTGATCACGAGGGTGTGAGATTGCTGAGTCCCTGTGGCTCACAGATACTTCCAAAACCAGCTTGTAGGTGCTGATGAGTCTGTGCAGATGACGCAACCAAGCTCAGGAGGAGCTCGATGACGACCTTGTCCTTTGTGTTGTTTCGTTCTAGTTGATCAGTAGTGGAGCCCAGTTGGGGTCGATCGGGGACCTTTGTCGCATTTGGGGTTCTTCTTTTATTTTGGTTCCGTAGTCGGACCATGAGTGTATTTGATTGATGTAATGTTTATTTATGTAATGCTGTGAAGTGGCGATTGTAAGCCAACTATGTATCACTTTCCCTTATGTATTACATGGGTTGTGTGACCATTACCTCACTTGCGACATATGCCTTCAATGCGATTATGTCTCTAAGTCATGCCTCGACACGTGGGAGCTATAGTCGCATCGAGGGTGTTACAAGTTGGTAATCAGAGCCTTCCCCGACCTTAGGAGCCCCATTGCTTGATCGTTTTTAGTGGCCGAGTTGTGTCTAGAAAAATGTTTTGAGTCATTTAGGAATTATATATCGGAGAGTTTAGGAATTCTTTTTACTCCTCAGTCCCTTCGTCACTCTTGCGAGGCATCCTGACGTAGAGTTTTGACTCTTCTCTTCTCAAATTTCACTAAAAAAATTTTAGGATCACGCGGGTATCTTGGAATCGTTCCAATGGTTTTATGATGAGATCATTGTATTGGTGCCTCCTGTCAGGGGTTTTGTGGAAGTGTCCCGGGGAGTTGAGCTCTGAGGTGTTGTCATCATAATTTTATCGTTGCAGTTCTGGAATACCTGAGTTTAGTACGCCGACATCGAAAATCTCTTTTATGCAGTTCGTTGGTGAGATAACCTCGACGCCACCCAGTACTGGGGCGGGAGTTCGGGAGTATTGCCATAACTTGTATAACGGATGCTTTTTGAAGGTCGAGGTAGATGATTTCCGAAGGTTTCTTGGTTATGTGTTGAAGGATGGATACAGCTGGATGTAGGATTTGCTAGTTTGGGTGAGATATTATGCTTCCCCTATATCCCCAACACCTGATTGCATAACCGGAAAATTTCGGGAGTTTCATAGGTGGGAATTCAAGTAGCTCTTAGGGTATCTTTTCGACAGATGTATGATATGAAATTGGGGTTCGACGTCTAGTGGTCCGCCTTTCCACGGTCGTTTTTACAGTGGTCTCGTTGTGTCTTAAAGAACCCTTGGCTATGCTGGTTCGGGGACACTTCGTATGTCATGTGCACTGCCTTGTACATGATGGTGTTGTACACTCGAGCCCATGTGGGCCCCACCACGAAAACTTCGGACGAAATCTCTATCATATGTTTGTTCCGGCTTATTCTACAAGCCAATCCTTTGTTTTGTTTTATTTGTGGTATTCGAGTTGCTTCGAGTCAAATGTTGAATCCATACCTTTCTTAAATGGTGTTCTCATATTTCTATGGGAGTGCTAATCCTTTCGATCATCGAGATTGTCATGTCAATTCTTTCCAACCGGTGTGCTTCTTTTCAAGTGGATCCGATCATTTCAACATTCGCAAGATCACCTCTCAGTTTTCTCAACGGTGTTTGTTTCATCCGTCCCAAGTTGTCTTTGTTTTCCCGCCCTCCCACCCATTTTTCTTCAAGGACTCATTTATTTTAATCAAGTATCCATTTATTCATGTGAAGTCACTATACTCTTTTCGATCAATGTTCTGATCCGGTGATCCCTCGTGAAGATGCTCACGAGCTTCAAGTTCATCATCCTTCATTATTGTTTCTTCTCCGGTGGTGTTAATTTCAAGCTTTCGGTGTTGATCATATTTTTTTCCTCGTGTCAAATGCTTGTTCATACCGGTGCACCTCTTAATCTTTCACTTCTCGCTTTTCATTTGTTCTGGAGTGCTCAAGATATCTCGGAAGACTTGTGTTTCCATTCTCAATCCGTTCAAGATATTTCGAGGTTGTTATCTCATTCAAGCCATTTAATTCAACCAGTGCAATCCCCCCTTTCAATCAATTGTTCAACGGTGTTTTCTTTTGAGTGGGCCCTAACCCACAGATTTTTTTCCCAGGATCTTACCTGACTCTTCTAATTATTCTGGTGCTATTCCCAAATTCTTTTCAAAGTGTGACGTAAGAATGGATTCCATCAGTCACATGCCTTCTCCAAGATCGCTTTGAAATATTTTCATCGTTGGTTCAACCTTTCCAATTTTCATTCCGGAGAATCTCAACAATTCATGGTGGTTCTCATCATCTTTCTCAACTTTTGAAGACCGAAGAAGGATTTCTCTTAAATCTTGGTCCATTCTCTTGAAGATTCATGGTTCTAGCTTGATGCTATCCTCATAATTGTTTTGATTGTGACAATTCTTTTCAACCATCTGATGCATTTCAGGAGTTGCTTCCTTTCTTGATAATCCGAATGCCGTCATTTCTGAATATTACTCATTCTCAACCTTCAACTCTTGTTCTCCAAATCTTACCGGTGATTCGTTCATATACCCTCTAGTCAGCTCAGGATCTCTTCATTCTCATGTTTCTAAATCGCCTCAAGTATCTTCATTCGTTTTCCAATTCTTCTCGGTGAATTGTGCCTTTGTTACTTTCATTTTCAATTCTTACGGTGGTTCGTTCAAGAGTTCTCTTTCCTTGGTTATCATATCAATTCATTCGTTGTTTCCAAATTCCACCGGTGGTTGATGAAGATTTTCTAAAGTTTGCGCCATATCTATCTTGATCCTTTCTATGAGAATAAGTAGTATGCCAAATCTGTTGCTTGTCATCAATTTAAATTGGTGAAGGATAGGCATGACATAATTCTTATTCTTGTTTCATCCAAGTGATTAATTCCTTCTTCCAGAGATTGTTCATGATGAAGTAATTCTCGGTTCTAATATTCATCTTTTCTTTCCCGGAGTTCCAAGCTCTAATTATCATTCCAAAGATCTATCTAAATCTTTACAAGATTTCACCTTGTATTTTCAACTTCTCTTTCTTTTCGTTTGATCATTCTTTTGTTACCGGAGTTTCTTCATGGAGGCTATACATGAGGGTTCATCAAGGATTTTATTCCTTCTTGAAGTTTTCATCGAGATTCTTTTTAAGGAGCTAAAGCATTCTTCATCTCGCATTCCGAAGTGCATTTCCTTTCTACCGTATCATTGGAGGGGGTATTATGTCATTCTTGATAATTTCCCTTCGTGCTTCGTGTTTCACAAGTTATCAAGTATGAGATATTTTAAATCCATCAACCTCTTCGTTGGAGTTATCTCCGGTTATATTTCACCTAAAGCCTTCCCTATGGCTTGTTGCTATCTATGTTGGTTATAAATGACCCAAGTTATTCATCTATCCTCCCGGTGAATTAAGCTTCTCATCTCCTTGTTGTTATCAATCTAATATATCATTTCCATTAGTGGCAGAATTTCACCTCATAGTTTTGAGATGTTTTCCATAAGCCCACTAAAAACTTATTGTTTTCGTTGTTGGTTTTCCAACAACTCCGTTCTAGCTTTTGTTGTAAGCGTGCTCCCTCGAGTTATGTTTCCCTTCGTTCATCCCATTCCATTCTTACTTTTGTTCCGGAGGCATTGTGATGTTGCTCTCTTTGACCCATCATCTTGTTTGTCTAGTTCATGTTGAATTCTTTCCATTTACAGTCGGAGTGCTGCTCAAATTATATCAGTCTTATTCCTTCTCTATCTTGTGTAACCGGAGTGTCGTGTCCTCTCCTCAAGTTCTTTTCACCATATCAAGTCTTGCATCACTTCTCAACCGGAGAGCTACCCGAAGTTGTTTTCCCTTGTTTCTCTTTTCTAACGGAGTGCTTTCCAATCCGTTCAACTCTGTTGTGTTCTTTCTTTCTTTCAATTTGTTCAACCTCTCAAGGTTCGTGGTTTTACTCGTTTGCCAAAGAAGCAACTTAGTTTTACCGCTTATCTTCCTCTTCCGTTTCCCTCCGGTGCCATCCTAGATCTCGGGACGAGATCCTCTTGTAGTGGTGGAGTGTTGTAACGCCCCAAGACCAATGCTTCAGAATACTTCCAGCTATTCCGAGTTTTGCCATGTGTTTCTTTTGTGCTTGCTCTTTTATTTTTGCATTGCATCATGTCATCATGCCATTTAATTTTTAAAACTCAACTAAACAAATTGTATGGATCTTCGATCCATTTAAATCGAGGGAAGGGTGACTTCTCTTTATAACATACCCTCCCGATATTTAGGGAGCTATAATAAAATATTCCATTGTTTTGGAATCACCTTAACACAGTTGCAAAATATCCCAATGCCTTTATTATCTTAATTCTTGGTCTCCAACTCTGCCCATAAATTATTTCATCATTTTCCGGAGCTCCACCAAAAATCCGAACATTTTTGGACCTTCCCAAACCCTCACTTCCGTTCAAACCCATTTGAATTTAAATCAAATGAGTTTGAATTTAATCTTACAATCATGCCTCTTTCTATTTTTCTTGGTACGAGCATATTTTTGTGAGTCCAAGGAAATTATACCCATGTCCTACTTCTTCCCCTAACCCCTCTTTCTTTTCTTTCCTATCTCTGTTTTGTTTTTATTTTCTTTAGAGAGGAAGAAGAGAGCCTTGCAGCCCAGCCGGCCTCTTAGGCCCGGCCAACCTAAGCCGGCCCAAGGCCTAGCCGGTGCCCCTCTAACCCTAGCCGCAGCGCCCGATCCCCATCTCTCCCTCTTGTCTCCCTCTCCTCCCTCGTGCCGCCAGAGGAGCCCATCTCCTCGATCTTCCCCTTCCCCTCCTTTGCGCCCCATCTCTCGCTCGATCCCGCACGCAGGAGCCCCACGCCCGATCCCCATCATCGCCGTCGTGCCCCGTCCACCAGGAACCGCAGCTCGCCGCGCCCTGCTTCTCCTCCCCTTGCTCCCGCGCTCCGCCCTCGCCGAAGAAGAGAGCCAGGCCGGAGCCCCGTTGGCCTCCTCCGCGAGCTCGCCTGCCCGCACGGCCATGGCGCCGCCGGCCTCCTTGGTTCGCCCGCGCCCTGCTGCCGTTGCTTTTCTCGCGTGCCGTCCCCGAATCATTTGCCTTGCCGACCCCGCTCCTCTCGGTCCCTTGCCTCGTCGCCCGAGTTCCTGCTCCCTTCGTCCACGGTGCCGCTGCCTTGCCCGAGCTCTCCGCTCGACCAGGAGCTCGTCAACTCCGGCGCGTGCCCAGCCTCAACCTCCTTCCTGCGCGGGAGATGCTCTCCTCCATCACCCACCTCGCGCCGGCCCCTTCTCCTTCACGCCCGAGCCTTGCCGCTGCCTGCGTTCGTCCACCACTTGCAGCTGCCAGAGCAGGACCTCCTCGTGGTGGCTCTGCCTCCACTAGCATCCTCCTGCTGCCTGTCATCTCCATGGCCTTGAGCAGCCCAAGACCCGGGCGTTCTAGCCCTTGCACATCACTGTTGACCCGAGGAGACCACCACCAAGTTCCTGATGGATGCGCCAAGTCCCCAGCAAGACCTGTTTTCGTCAAGTTTGACTACACGGCTATGACCTCGGAGTTGGACCGCAAGCGCCAAGTACCCCACCGGCAAGACCACACGGACGCTCGAACGACTACAGGACCAGAACGCCTACTACATGGATACGCCAAGTTCCGCTTCAAACATGTACGGCTACACGACGACCCGCTGAGATCCCGTTAACGTCTACTTCAACTACCGTCGCCACGTGAACAACTACTTCCCTCGATGTTTTGAACCGCCCCTAAACGCACGCTTCGAAGGTATAACCACCAAGATGACCGACCGCGATGAGATGCCCTTGCATGTATGAGTTGTACGATATGTTTGCACCGTGTCCGATTTGTCGCTCTTTGCCATGCCACCGACACGTGGGAACCCGGTAGTCGGGAGCACCCCACCATCCTTGCATGACACGCTCACGTCACACTTCTCGTTTGCATCGGTAACTCACTCGAGTTATCGGGATCGGAATGTTGCCATGGCACCATTTCCGTTTCACCGTCGTTGCACATTTTTCCTCCCGCCATGGCGACAAATGCCTCGTATCGTGCTCATGTCAATGTTTTCATAAAATTGCATAAACTTGTATATGTCATCCGCATCATGATAACAACATTTAAATGTTTAAAATTGTGTTTGCATTAAACTACTAAATGGTATGGGGATTTTCCGGAATTGTTGTTTGTTGTTTCCGGCCTCATTTAAACTTGCTTAAATTGTTAGTTTAATTATGTTTCACCTCTTGCCATGCTTAAACAACATTTATATTGTTGAGTACCTAATGAGAGAGAACTAAATAAGTCATGTGGTGTTTCGTCAATATGCAACGGAGTTGCATGTTGAGCTCCACTTAATTTGTAGGATTGTTTGTGCATTTTGCCATGCCGTGCCTCATTAAACCGGACATGCATCATACTCGTTTCTGCTTCATGCCATGTTGATGTGTTTGTTGTTTACTATGTTGTTTGCTTCTTTCCGATGTGCTTCTTCGGGTTGTTTCCGACAACGTCGCGTTTGTGAGGAACCGTTCGTCTACGTCCGTTTTTCTTCTTCATGGACTCGTTCTTCTTCCTTGCGGGATTTAAGGCAAGATGATCATACCCTCGAAATCACTACTATCTTTGCTATGCTAGTTTGCTCGCTCTTGCTATGCCAATGCTTCGATGCCTACCATTTGCTTGTCAGCCTCCCAATTGCCATGTCAAACCTCTAACCCACCATGTCCTAGCAAACCGTTGATTGGCTATGTTGCCGCTTGCTCAGCCCCTCTTATAGCGTTGCTAGTTGCAGGTGAAGTTGAAGATTTCTCCATGGTGGACAGGATTTTGGTTGGGATATCACAATATATCTTATATAATTAATGCATCTATATACTTGGTAAAGGGTGGAAGGCTTGGCCTTTTGCCTGGTGTTTTGTTCCACTCTTGCTGGCCTAGTTTCCGTCATACCGGTGTTATGTTCCTGGATTTTGCGTTCCTTTCGCGGTCGGGTGATTTATGGGACCCCCTTGACAGTTCGCTTTGAATAAAACTCCTCCAGCAAGGCCCAACATTGACTTTTACCATTTGCCTCACCACCACCTACTTTTCCCTTGGGAGTCGCTCTCTCGAGGGTCATCTTTATTATAGCCCCGCCCCCCGGGCCAATGCTTGTCTAAGTGTTGGTCCGAACCAGAGCCACTTGCAGCGCCACCTCGGGGAAACTTGAGGTCTGGTTTTAGTTGTACGTAGTGTTCATCCGGTGTTGCCCTAAGAACGAGATATGTGCAGCTCCTATCGGGATTGTCGGCGCATCGGGCGGTCTTGCTGGTCTTGTTTTACCATTGTCGAAATGTCTTGTAAACCGGGATTCCGAGTCTGATCGGGTCTTCCTGGGAGAAGGTCTATTCCTTCCTTGATCGCGAGAGCTTGTCATGGGCTAAGTTGGGACACCCCTGCAGGGTATAATCTTTCGAAAGCCGTGCCTGTGGTTATAGGCAGATTGGAATTTGTTAATGTCCGGTTGTAGATAACTTGACACCAGATCCGAAATAAAACGCATCAACTGCGTGTCTAACCGTGATGGTCTCTTTCCGGCGGAGTCCGGGAAGTGAACACGGTTGTTGGAGTTATGCTTGACGTAAGTAGTCCAGGATCACTTCTT
Organism: Triticum aestivum; assembly: GCF_018294505.1. Classification (NCBI taxonomy): domain Eukaryota; kingdom Viridiplantae; phylum Streptophyta; class Magnoliopsida; order Poales; family Poaceae; genus Triticum; species Triticum aestivum. The sequence goes on along the minus strand of NC_057801.1, from coordinate 654,221,399 downwards.
GGTCATACTTTTATCGACCGTGCTTTGCCTTCTCTTCTCGCTCTCAGTTGCGTATGTTAGCCACCATATATGCTAGTCGCTTGCTGCAGCTCCACCTCATACCTTTACCTTACCCATAAGCTTAAATAGTCTTGATCGCGAGGGTGTGAGATTGCTGAGTCCCTGTGGCTCACAGATACTTCCAAAACCATCTTGTAGGTGCCGATGAGTCCGTGCAGATGACGCAACCAAGCTCAGGAGGAGCTCGATGACGACCTTGTCCTTTGTGTTGTTTCGTTCTAGTTGATCAGTAGTGGAGCCCAGTTGGGGTCGATCGGGGACCTTTGTCGCATTTGGGGTTCTTCTTTTATTTTGGTTCCGTAGTCGGACCATGAGTGTATTTGATTGATGTAATGTTTATTTATGTAATGGTGTGAAGTGGCGATTGCAAGCCAACTATGTATCACTTTCCCTTATGTATTGCATGGGTTATGTGACGATTACCTCACTTGCGACATATGCCTTCAATGCGATTATGTCTCTAAGTCGTGCCTCGACACGTGGGAGCTATAGTCGCATCGAGGGTGTTACATCCGCCCCGCGAGGCCTGGCCCCTTGCTAGGGTCTTGAGCTTTTGCTGATGAAGCTGGGCTACACTGGGCCCCCACTTGAGCCACGCTGCAGGCCGCAGGCAGGCAAGTCTTGGGCCAGAACACCGACAATCATTGCCATGTTGCTCTTTGCATGATCATGTAGTTGACATCGTATTTGTGGCTAGGCCACCTTCATAATTTTCATACATGTCACTCTTGATTCATTGCATATCCCGGTACACCAGTGGAGGCATTCATATAGAGTCATATCTTGTTCTAAGTATTGAGTTGTAATCTTGAGTTGTAAGTAAATAAAGTGTGATGATCTTCATTATTAGAGTATTGTCCTAGTGAGGAAAGGATAATGGAGACTATGATTCCCCCACAAGTCGGGATGAGACTTCGGACTTTAAAAAAAATAAGAAAGAGAAAAATAAAAAAAAAGAAAGGCCAAAAAAAGAGGAGGCCCAAAAAAAAGAAAAAAAAGAAAAAAAGAAAAAATATATAAAAATGAGAGAAAAAGAGAGAAGGGACAATACTACTATCCTTTTTACCACACTTGTGCTTCAAAGTAGCACCATGATCTTCATGATAGAGAGTCTCCTATGTTTTCACTTTCATATACTATTGGGAATTTTTCATTATAGAACTTGGCTTGTATATTCCAATGATGGGCTTCCTCAAAATGCCCTAGGTCTTCGTGAGCAAGCAAGTTGGATGCACACCCACTTAGTTTCCTTCTTTGAGCTTTCATACATTTATAGCTCTAGTGCATCCATTGCATGACAACCCCTACTCACTCACATTGATATCTATTAATGGGCATCTCCATAGCCCGTTGATGCGCCTAGTTGATGTGAGACTATCTTCTTCATTTTTTTCTTCTCCACAACCACCATTCTATTCCACATATAGTACTATGTCCAAGGCTCACGCTCATGTATTGCGTGAAAGTTGAAAAAGTTTGAGATTACTAAAGCATGAAACAATTGCTTGGCTTGTCATCGGGTTTGTGCATGATTAAATACTTTGTGTGATGAAGATAGAGCAACAGCCAGACTATATGATTTTGTAGGGATAACTTTCTTTAGCCATGTTATTTTGAGAAGACATGATTGCTTTGATGAGTATGCTTGAAGTATTATTATTTCTTATGTCAATATGAACTTTTATTTTGAATCATTTGGATCTGAACATTCATGCCACAATAAAGAAAATTACATTGAGAATTATGCGAGGTAGCATTCCACATCAAAAATTCTGTTTTTATCATTTACCTACTTGAGGACGAGCAGGAATTAAGCTTGAGGATGCTTGATACGTCTCCAACGCATCTATAAATTTTGATTGTTCCATGCTATTATATTACCCGTTTTGGATGTTTATGGGCTTTACTTTACACATTTATATCATTTTTGGGACTAACCTTTTAACCAGAGGCCTAACCCGTATTGCTGTTTTTTTTGCCTATTTCAGTGTTTCGAAGAAAAGGAATATCAAACGGAGTCCAAACGGAATGAAACCTTCGGGAGCATGATTTTTGGAACGATCGTGATCCAGAGGACTTGGAGTGTAAGTAAAGAAGCAGTCAAGGCGGCCATGAGGGTGGAGCAACCTTCTGTATCCGCGAGATGCCCTCTTGGAGCCTTCGCCGGCGCTCCGTCGGAGGAGGAATTGACCATGGAGGGCTTCTACATCAACACCATAGCCCCTCCGATGAGTTGTGAGTAGTTTACCATAGACCTTCGGGTCCATAGTTATTAGCTAGATGGCTTCTTCTCTCTTTTTGGATCTCAATACCATGTTCTCCTCGATCTTCTTGGAGATCTATTCGATGTAACTCTTTTTGCGGTGTGTTTGTCGAGATCCAATGAATTGTGGGTTTATGATCAAGTTTATCTATGAGAAATATTTGAATCTCCTCTGAATTCTTTTATGTGTGATTAAGTTATCTTTGCAAGTCTCTTCGAATTATCAGTTTGGTTTGGCCTACTAGATTGATCTTTCTTGCAACGGGAGAAGTGCTTAGTGTCGGTGTCAAAACCGGCGGATCTCGGGTCGGGGGTCCCGAACTGTGCATCTAAGGCTAATGGTAACAGGAGGCAGGGGACACAATGTTTTACCCAGGTTCGAGACCTCTCGATGGAGGCAATACCCTACTTCCTGCTTGATTGATCTTGATGATATGAGTATTACAAGAGTTGATCTACCACGAGATCGTAGAGGCTAAACACTAGCAGCTAGCCTATGATTATGATTGATTATCCTACGGACTAAACCCTCCGGTTTATATAGACATGGGAGGGGCTAGGGTTACATAAAGTCGGTTACGGAGAAGGAGATCTACATATCCGAATATCCAAGCTTGCCTTCCACGCAAAGGAGAGTCCCATCCGGACATGGGACGAAGTCTTCAATCTTGTATCTTCATAGTCCAACTGTCCGGCCAAAGTATATAGTCCGGCTGTCCGAGGACCCCTTAATCCAGGACTCCCTCAGTAGCCCCTGAACCAGGCTTCAATGACGATGAGTCCGGCGCACAGATTGTCTTCGGCATTGCAAGGCGGGTTCTTCTCCAAATACTCCATAGATGATTTATAACACGAGAATCGTGTCCGGCTCTGCAAAACAAATTCCACATACCACCGAAGAGAATACAATATTCCATAGATGCAATCTGCTGATAGCTTTTTATAGCATGACGTCATGCCATGGCCCGGTTATTATTCGAACCGTTTTCATAACCTGCTGACGCACATATCGCGAGGCGGTTTTATCAGCAAGTCATGTCGAAGCAGAGATTGTGTCCCCTTATTGCGGGATTCTCATTTATACGGGTGCGGTAACCCAACCGTGCCATCAATCGTGGCGCTTGGAGGAATAAGCATTTTTAGCAGGAAAGTGGGGAGGCACGGGATCTTTGTTGCCTTTATAAGGGGATAAGAACCTTCCCTTTCACCCACGCTCTTCTCTACTCATCCATTCCTTTCCGCTCGAGCCCTTGTGCCCAAGCACTCCTCTTCTCCACCCAAAAAGGCTTCCCGAAGATGTACAGATCTGGAGCAGGAGGTAAGTGGATGGCCTCTACCGTCCGGGAGAAGGATATCAAAAAGCTTTGGGGGGGGGCGGGTATCTGGCTAAGAGAATTGGCCACCGTCTTCCGACGGCGGGACAGATCGTCCCCACCCCGGAACCCCACAAGAGGGTGGTATTTCTCACTCACTTTGTCCGCGGGCTAGGGTTTCCCGTCCACCCATTTGTTCGCGGCATCATGTACTACTACGGGATTGATTTCCATGATCTATCCCCAAATTCCTTCCTCAACATCTCGACATTCATAGTCATCTGCAAGGCCTTTCTCCGCGTTCCGCCGCACTTCGGCTTATGGCTAAAGGTTTTTAATATAAAGACCAAGGTAGTGAGTGGCGAGCATGCTGAATGCGGAGGTGCCATGGTGAGTAAGATGCCCAACGTTACATGGCCGACAGGGACTGTCAATGATTCCGTCAAGGAGTGGCAGCAGCAGTGGTTCTACATCACCGAGCCGCGTGGCAAGGAGTGGACTGCCATTTCGGAGTTCAGATCCGGTGCCCCCCTACGACTTACGTCCTGGCACAAGAAGGGCCTGGGATGGGCTTCATCTGACAAGCTATCAGAGCTCCAGACATGCGTCCAAGACATGGAAGACAAGAGCGTCAAGCTCGTCAATGCAGTCCAGGTGATGTTGGTTCGTCCGATTCTACCATGTCAACACCGAGCTTGCAATCTATGGGAGTTCAACCCGGCCAAGCACCAGACCCTGCTAGAACTCTTTGGCTCTACGCACAAAGACATCTGGAAGGTGCTTTTCGGCAAATAGTGGCCGGACTCCACCAAGGACCGGGGGTACCAATTGTCCCGCCCCGTGAGTTCGGTAAGCAACTGAATGTTTGATAATTCATGTGTTCTATCCGTACATCCTGAGGAAAATACTTAACGTATCTCCCATCATTTTCCTAGGGCTGGGCGAAGAAGGCGGGGTGGATGTACTGTCCAGCCCCTCTGTCAGAAGAACTGGCCGGCCCACTTCTAATGAAGATGTTGGTCCTAGCGCCATATAAAGCGCCGATGAAGAAGACTGAAAAGGAGGCCAAGAAGACCAGGGGCGTCCTCCGTCGCTGTGGTGCCCCGGACACAAAATCCGAAGACTCCAATGCCCATTCTTCCTCCGAAGAGGACGGGGAGGAGGACGACGAATCCCCCGCAGGGGGAAAGAAGAAAAGAACGGCCTCCAACTCCTTGGAGGCTGATTCGCCTAAGAGGGGAAAAATTCCTCTGCAAGAGGAGTCCACTGGCGCCACCGATAGCAGCCCGGAGTGGGATCCCAGGGCCGAGCCCTTGGTGAACTTGTAAGTATAAAATCCAAACACACTCATGCGTCCGGACTTGTCATGGCATCACATTCTAATCTGAGCCGTGCTTATCCTTTTCAGCCCGGCGAAGCCCCGTGGCGAACAATCCTCGTCAGAAGATCTGCTGGGTTCGGACGCTATGGAGAGCGGGACACCCCCGAAGGCCTCCTCGTCCAAAGGTAGGAATGAAACCGAGGTTTCATCCCAAAAGGACCCAGGACACGGAGGAGGGGAGAAGGTCGCAAAGGCGGCGCCAGGAGGCCATACTTCTGGGGCCGGTCACACGAGAGAGAAAGCTCCCGTGGGTGTCGACGGCGGGGGTCATCTTGAATCCGGACCCAAGCCCTACATGGTTCTAGAGATCCATAATGTCCTCGAGTCAGACAGGCAGCCTCCGCCAACTGGAGGAGGTATGCCTGCTCCATCAGCCGCCTCTTTCCAACCAGAGGTGCCAGATACTTTATTGGCGGCGCTGAGGGGTGCCTCCATCGTTGATGAACACCGTGCCCTCATGGGTGCGGTGATCGAGAAGATTCAGTCTGCTGAGAGTGGACTGAATGAATCATGTATCAGCCTCATAAGAGGCTTTGAGGTATGTTTTATGAGTTTTTGTGAGAGTGTCATGGTATAGATAGTAGTCCCTGATACACTGTTCGATAAAAGAAAGAACCGGACAGAGGATCAAATTCATGTTCGCAGGAGACTCACTTGATGACATTTATCACTCTTTTTAACCAGCACGCATCTATAGCGACTACCGCCTCTCAAGCTGTGGAAGTATCTGGGCTGAGGCATAGTCTGGAGCGGGCCGAAGGAGAACTTGGCCAAGTGAAGAGACAGCTGGAGGATACTCAAGGTATGTAGAGACCATGATTATGTAACACAAATGAATAAGTGTACATGATGAAAATATGTTTATAATGTGCTCTAGGAGCGACGGCCGAAATTGAGGATCTCAGGAGGGCTGTGGCCGAAGCCGAGAAGAAGGCAGCCGCAGAGCAGGATCGTCATGAGAAACACGAGGCTAGAGTTATTGAGGCTGAGCGAGAGCTTCAAGAGGCCATGTAGAAATGTGAGACCTTGGAGCAGAGTTTAGCAGGGAAAGAATCCAAACTCTCCCAGGCTCACCAAGCCGCAAGTGATGCCCCGGGGGAAGCCCAAGGTGCCCTGAAGGAAATCCAGGAGGCGAGGAAGATTGCGGCTGGTAAGGATTTTTCTGTACAAAGCAAGTATTCGAGATGAAAAGAATCAAATTTGACAACTTGAGTTTTGATGTATACAGGGGTATTTGCGAAGCTGCCGCGCAGCATATCTGACGCCGCCAATTCTAGCAAGCCAAAGGTGGGAATACTGCGGATAAGCTCTTCTGGATGCAGTATCTGGCGCCAAATTATCCGGTGCCTTTCTCCGATCAGCTGAAGCAGCTGGTCGAGCTGCATAAGGCGGCCAAGTTAGCCATGAAGGATTTAATTATCCAGCTGTGGCCTGCTGAGCCGATTCCAAGCAGCTACTTCGGACTCGTGAAGCGGCTTGTAAGTGTCTGCCCTTGACTTGAAGTCATCCAGCGGTCGGTCTGGATAGAAGGTGCGCGAATGGCCTTCGCCCGTGCCGAGGTGCATTGGGGGAAGATGGATGTAGAAAAGCTGATGACCGAGGGACCGCTGGAGGGGAAGGAGCACTGCAAGCCTGAACTGTATTATGAAGGTGTCTTGAAAGGGGGCAGCCTTGTAGCAGAGCAATGCACCAAGGACATTATATTTCCATAAATACGGTCATGTTCGTCCTTTGTAATATTTGAACAAGGGCATTCTTATCATCTATTGCTTGTTGTTTGAAAGTTTTTCCTCCTGTGCGGCCGTTTTATATATTAATCCTAAGAGTCGGCCAGTCGTCGGCTTCCGCCCCCATGTAGTGAGTACGGGGGTGTTCGGGATAAACCTGAGCACACTTTATCCCAATTTGGGTCCCTAAAGGAGGTGTTCAACATAGCGAACCAGGCAATCAGACTATAGAGCTTTATCGCTCTCACTTAGCCATAGGACTTGTTACAAGGAAGGTAGGCGCAGCCCCTGGTGTTTGGAAGACCGCACTAGGGGCTCTATAAGCGCCTAATCGGAAAAGGCCGATCCATCGCACGCTGCATTGGTTATAGCATTATGCCGAAGGAATCCTTAAAGATTTTAGAACATCTCATACAGTTGACCAGCTCTCGCTACATCATGACAGTCAGTTTTCGGCTTTCTCTACTGAGGTGCTCGTCCGGAAGAACCGGGACACAATCGCAATAGTTGTCCTAGTGCTACCTTAGCCGATGTAGTGGAACATAAGGTACCAAAACATAGGAGCCGGGCAAACCCAACTATTGACCCAAGACATGATTCAGAGTTGATGCATATAATGCTATAAGTTTGGGGTGCCGGACTACTGTGAAGGTGTTTGGACTTTTTTGTCGTAGTATGGGCATGACGAAGCCCCTGGCATATTAAGGCGTATCGCGATAAGCAGCCGGCTTTTAACAAAAGAGTTTTAAATAAGAAATAGCAGTAGGTGAGCATCACGTAAATCCACATCTTGTATTTGCGTAATACGTCAATGCGTATGAGTACAGATGATGTGATAAAAAGAAATATGATTGCGGAAACTACTGATACCCAGCGTGAGGAAGTTGTGTTCAGATCCGGGTGTAGTCGGATGATTATAGGGGAATCTCTAGAGATTCCCTGACGCGCTCGAACTATTCCCATGCCATCCATCATAGCCTATGTAAAGGTGAACCTATAAAGAAAACGTAAGAAATGGTGTTACGCCACCTGGCGGTTGAGCCGCAGTATGTGGCTTGTATTATCCTTTTCCGGAGTGTTTTTAATTAATCTCCGGGCGGGCGGGGCTGTCCTGCCGCGCGGTAGTTCGGACTCCTTTGATAGTGTCCGGGAGCTTAGTCTTCAACTCGAGGTTCGACTATAAGGTGCCGTCCGTTGTTCTTGCTGTTAAAGCGGTGGTAGACTCTTTGGCCGTGAGGGAGAGTTTGGACCTTCCATTAACCGTGATGACGCCGCGTGGACCAGGCATCTTTAATTTGTGGTAGGCATAATGTGGCACCGCATTGAACCGAGTGAATGCGGTTTGTCCGAGCAATGCCTGATGGTCACTTCGGAAGGTGACGATGTTGAAGACTAAGTTTTGGTACGGTGGTTGTCCGGAGATCCGAAGACCACTTCCAGTGTGATTGAGCCCGTGCAACAGGCCTCTACACCTGGTATGATACCTTTAAAGGTGGTTTTTGTGGGCTTGACCCTTAAGGGGTTGATTCCCATTTTGCGCATTGTATCCTTGTAAAGCAGGTTCAGGCTGCTGCCTCCTTCCATGAGGACTCGTGTGAGATGGAATCTGTCGATGATAGGGTCGAGGACCAATGCAGTCGATCCGTTATGACGGATACTGGTAGGGTGGTCCCTGCGATCGAAAGTGATCGGGCAAGAGGACCATGGGTTGGACTTTGGGTCGATTGCACACACCTCCCTGAGTGCATGTTTCCACTTGGGAATGTGGCTTGTGCATATCATATTCACCGTTTTCACCTGGAGAGGGAATTTCATCTGTCCTCCTATATTCGGTGATCAGGGCTCTTCGGCGTTGTCGTCACTTTGAGACCCCTTCCCCTTGTTTTTGGTGTCTGTCCAGCCGGCTTGTCTGAAGACCCATCCTTCTCTATTGCTGTGGTTGGCTGGTTTTCCATGGGTGCCATGAATTTGGCATGGGCGTCGAGTATGCGGTCAAAACTGGATGGGCCTGAATTGTTTTTGTTGAATGGTTTCTTCCGCTGACCGTACTTAGAGCTGTTGAATCCGGCATTGACTGACGTGTCTTCGGCATTATCACCGTTTTTGCGGCGCTTGTGTTTGATGCGTGATGATTTGTCGTTGCTATCATTGGCTTTCGATGTGCCGGGATTGCTTGCTGTATTGTTGCTACGAGCCAACCAGTTATCCTCGCTCGCGCAAAAGCGGGTCATGAGTGTTGTGAGGGCTGCCATGGACTTTGGCTTCTCCTGGCCAAGATGTCGGGCAAGCCATTCATCACGGATGTTATGCTTAAAGTCCGCTAGGGCTTCGGCATCCGGACAGTCGACGATTTGGTTCTTTTTGGTTAGGAACCGGGTCCAAAATTTCCTGGCTGACTCTCCGGGCTGCTGGGTTATGTGACTTAGATCATCAGCATCCGGTGGTCGTACGTAAGTGCCCTGGAAGTTGTCAAGGAATGTGTTTGCCAGGTTCTCCCAACTCCGGATGGAGTTTGCCGGCAAGCCATTCAGCCAATGCCGAGCCAGTCCCTTTAGTTTTACTGGGAGGTACTTGATGGCGTGTAGGTCATCTCTGCGGGCCATGTGAATGTGGAGGAAAAAATATTCTATCCATACCGCGGGGTCTGTGGTACCATCGTATGATTCACTGTTCATGGGTTTAAACCCTTCCAGGAATTCATGATTCATTACTTAATTTGTGAAGCATAGGGGATGTGCGGCGCCTCTGTGCCGGGCTTCATTGTATTTGGCCTGGCCGGATTTGTTAGTGTATCCGACGTGACAATCCTTGTCACTCATTGGGGCGTGTCCCCGTGATCTGTAGATTGATCTTGAATGTCCTGCTTTGTTTTCCAATACATCTCGCAGGTCCTTCGTGTAGCCCCTGGCCCTGGTATTATCGTTTGATTGGCGGCGGGGTGCGGTATGGACTTCGGGCTGGTATGCCGCTTTGTCTTGGCCACGGGGTGGCCGATCAGCCGCATCATGCGCTGGTAGCGTGGGCTTTAAAGCTTCCTCGAGTTGAGGTAGCAGCCTGCGCTTTGGGTAGCTTTTGCTAGGGCGCTCGAGTCCGTATTCCTCGGCAGCCAGGACCTCGGTCCATTTGTTGGTTAGCAGATCTTGATCAGATTGAAGTTGTTGTTGCTTTTTCTTCAGGCTTTTTGCAGTGGCTATAAGCCGGCGTTTGAAGCACTCCTGCTCGACGGGATCCTCAGGCATGATGAATTCTTCGTCGCCAAGGCTCACTTCGTCTTCAGAAAGAGGCATGTAATTATCGTCCTCTGATTCTCCATTAGTTGCATGTTCTTAGGGCTAGCTTGACCATCCTGTTGCGTGGCCTGCTCGAAGCCTGGCTGGGAAGGATTATATTCGTCTTTGTCACCATCCGGATTGTTATCTCTTGTGCTGATATCACTATTTTTGCTGTGGCGGGGCTTGGAGTGGCGCCGATGACGCCGGTGTCTAGATTGCTTCTCCAAGGGGTTATCTTCCGTTGCCTCATCGCCATTGTTTTCTTTAGGGGTGTCCACCATATAAATATCATATGATGAGGTGGTTGTCCAGCGCCCTATAGGCGGTGGTTGCTGTTCTTCTCCAGCATCGTCGTCCATACCGTCTATGTCTTCGGAGTCGAAGTCAAGCACGTCGGTTAAGTCATTGACCGTGGCTATAAAGTGGGTGGTGGCTGGGAGACGAATTTCTTCGTCGTCCGCTCCCCACTCGAGCCGGACATAGTTTGGCCAAGAATCTCCTGACAAGGAAAGAGACCTTAATGAGTTTAGCACGCCACCCAAGGGCGAGTGCTGAAAAATATCCGCGGCGGTGAACTCCATGATCGGTGCCCAATCAGATTCGATAGGCACAGATGCACGTGGTTCAGATCCTATGGCTGGAGACAAGTCCAAGGGTCTAATGACACCACTCTCATAGGAGGTGGAATCAATGTTCGGCTCCGACGCCGATGAGTGTGCGGCTTCCATGGCGGGGTGCATCCACCCGCCCTCGGAAGGCACAACCTGCCCCGAATTGATTCCTGGTGCCCGCGCAGGCGTGATCTCTCGAATACTTTCTGATGGTAGATCAAGGTCATGCCCATCGCGACCGTTTGGCGCACCTGTCATGGGCTCGAATCCATCGAAGATCAAGTCTCCGCGGATGTCGGCAGTATAGTTTAAGCTTCCAAACCTGACGTGATGGCCAGGGGCGTAGCTGTCGATCTGCTCCAGATGGCCAAGCGAGTTGGCCTGCAGTACAAAGCCGCCGAATACGAAGATCTGTCTGGGAAGAAAAACCTCCCCCTGGACCGCATCGTTGAAGATGATCGAAGGAGCCATCAAGCCTTACAGCGACGACACAACGGAAGTCTCAGTGAAAGCACCAATGTCAGTGTCAAAACCGGCGGATCTAGGGTAGGGGGTCTTGAAGTGTGCATCTAAGGCTAATGGTAATAGGAGGCAGGGGACACGATGTTTTACCCAGGTTCGGGCACTCTCGATGGAGGTAATACCCTACTTCCTGCTTGATTGATCTTGATGATATGAGTATTACAAGAGTTGATCTACCACGAGATCATAGAGGCTAAACCCTAGGAGCTAGCCTATGATTATGATTGTTGTTGTCCTACGGACCAAACCCTCTGGTTTATATAGACACCGGAGGGGCTAGGGTTACATAAAGTCAATTACAGAGAAGGAGATCTACATATCCGAATATCCAAGATTGCCTTCCACGCATAGCAGAGTCCCATCCGGACACAGGACAAAGTCTTCAATCTTGTATCTTCATAGTCCAACAGTCCAGCCAAAGTATATAGTCCGGCTGTCCGAGGACCCCTTAATCCAGGATTCCCTCACTTAGCCTTGGGTTCAATCTTGCGGTGTCCTTTCCCAGTGATAGCAGGGGCAGCAAGGCACGTATTGTATTGTTGCCATCGAGGATAAAAAGATGGGGTTTATATCATATTGCATGAGTTTATCCCTCTACATCATGTCATCTTTCTTAATGCGTTACTCCATTCTTTATGAACTTAATACTCTAGATGCATGCTGGATAGTGGTCGATGTGTGGAGTAATAGTAGTAGATGCAGGCAGGAGTCGGTCTACTTGTCAGGGACATGATGCCTATATACATGATCATGCCTAGATAATCTCATAATTATTCGCTTTTCTATCAATTGCTCGACAGTAATTTGTTCACCCACTGTAATACTTATGCTATCTTGAGAGAAGCCACTAGTGAAACCTATGGCCTCCGGGTCTATCTCTTATCATATAAGCTTTCAATCTACTTTTATTTGCATCTTTACTTTTCCAATCTATATCATAAAATACCAAAAGTATATTTATCTTATTATACTATCTCTATCAGATCTCACTTTCACAAGTGGCTGTGAAGGGATTGACAACCCTTTATTGCGTTGGTTGCGACTTCTTTGTTTGTTTGTGTAGGTGCGTGGGACTTTTGAGGAGCCTCCTACTGGATTGATACCTTGGTTCTCAAAAACTGAGGGAAATACTTACGCTACTATTGCTGCATCACCCTTTCCTCTTCAAGGAAAACCAACGCAAGCTCAAGACGTAGCACCGGTCATAACAAGTTCAAATATATGAAGAAAATTCAAACAGGAACTTATGGTTTAAAAGATATGGATGATCTAGTTTAGTAAAGGTGAAACAAAAGGTTGGATTTAACACGAGAGAGAGAGAGAGACAGAGAGATACACACACACACACACAAAGAGAGAGAGAGAGAGAGAGACCACTGTCATATTGTCGGATGTTGGGTTCCGGCAGACCCTTAAGGTTCGAACTCTGGGTGTGCACAAAGATCTCTCCCCTACCGATCTACGTCCGATCGCCTCATGAGATCTAAGATGGAAAATGATGAACAAGACGAGGGACACAAGATTTATACTGGTTCGGGCCACTGTTGTGGTGTAATACCCTACTCCAGTGCGTGGTGTGGTGGATTGCCTCGGGGTATGATGATGAACAGTACAAGGGGAGAACGGCCTTGCGAGAGGTGTTCTTGAGCTAGTGTGATGAAATGCTTGTGCGAGTTCGGTCCCCTCTCTATCTCTCTCTGGCTTCCAAAATCTGGATCCCCCTACTCTGTGGTGGCTAGCTCTATTTATAGAGGCCCTGGGCCTCTTCCCAAATTGAGCGGGAAGGGCGCCAACAACGGCCATTTTGAAGGGGAACATCTAGTACAAGAGATCCTGACTAAAGTTGGTCTTCGGCTGCCAAAAGCACTTGTGATGATGCCATCTTGGGCTCCACGGTGACCTCCATCCTGCCGCTCCGCTGGCCTCGGTCTCGTTGCACTGAAATGGCAAACTTTGCCTGATGCCTTGGTACTCTGCGCCTGTGCTTGCCCCCTTTGCACCAAAGAGGAAACAAGGACACTGCGCAGGCCGGCGCCCCGCCTGGCGCCCGCCTGGTCTTGATCGTCATGGTTTGCGTCACGAGCACCTCGCGAGTAAGGATGGCAATGGGTCGGGTTTGGATCGGGTTGAACAATATAAAATCCATATCCATATCCATGAAGACAGTCTTTGCCCGCCCATGAAAAAATCCACGGGTGAAAAATTATGTCCATGTCCAAATTCGATGGATATCCATATCCACTGGATATCCATTGGGTCCTCTTGAGACATATAAATAAGACATAACACAATATTAACATAAACTCTTCCATTCTTCACCTCGTGGCAGTCTAGGCTTCACATATGGTAAATCAACATCCAGTAACAACCTAAGATCATTTAGTATTTTTCTAACAGATGAGAATGACGAGTCATTTAAGAAGGAGATAAAAATAAGGGAAGGGGTGTTGGAGTATGTTTCGGAGGGGATTGACTGTCAACTTATAAAAGTTACGATGTAATTTCTTATGCATGTTTTAGATAAAAAAGGTGTAAAATTGTCGTGGGAGATGTGAACGTGGGGCAGGGGTAGTAGATTTTTCCCCATTAAGTCATTCTATCGGGTCGGGTTTGGGTATATCCATGGGTACAAGATTATATCCATGCCCTACCCACGAACAATCGGGTTGGTTTGGGGCGCCGCCCATGGACACAAAAGCATATCCAAACCCTATCCATTTGGGTCGGATATCCATGGATATCCATGTCCATGGATAAAATTGCCATCCTTACTCGCGAGGCACCATGCCTTGATCTCTCCGCCTCCTCATGAGCCTGCCTGGCGAGGCCGTTCCTGAGGAAGCCTTGCGTCGTCCGCCCCGCGAGGCTTGGCCCCTCGCGAGGGTCTCGAGTCTTGTTCTAATGAAGATGGGCCGTACTGGGCCACCACTTGAGCCATGCCGCAGGCAGGAAAGTCTGGGGACCCCCGTTCCCAGGACACCGACAGTAGCCCCCGGGCCCAAGGCACACTCGGACTTGGCCTAGCGGAGAAGCGAAGGGGCAAGAGCGGAGCGCCATGGGCCCCATCAGCCTACAGCCTTGGGTGCCGCGTGGCGGTTGATTGGACATGGGCGTCTCCACTTCCCCATGCTGCCTCGGCAACCGCTCGACTTGACAAGTCCCTGCATGCAGAAATGGGTCATGATTACCTGCGATCGTGGAGGCCGACGGTTGTCTTCCTTCCGGCTATAAATGCAGGAGGGCGCAGGCCTCCGCTGTACATCTTCCTCCTTGCTTCCTTCTTTCTCCCTATCCCAGCTACTCGCCATCCCCCATGGTGCTGTCGAAGAGGTTCTCGGCCGCAGAGAAGGGGAAGGTTCGTCGGGAAGGGCCTGACTCTCCCCCGGCCAAGCGCGACCGAGGTCGTCCACGCCAGCATCCTGTGGCTCCCGTAGTGGCTTCCCGCGGTCGCAGAGGCGATCCCCTGCGTGGCGATGGGCGCCAGGTTATCATGGGATGGCGTGCCGTGACTGCGCGGCCTCCCAGGCCGCGCTTCCACTCGGCGGAGGTGCTGCCGGAGTTCGTCGTGTGGTCGGCGGACCCAACTAGCACCTGGCTCCAGCTCCCCCGCTTCTTTGCAGGTGAACTTCCGGTCGTCGCTCCGGGTGGCCTCTGGCTTCAAGCGGATGGTTACTGTAGCAGGGCCTCCTGGGCTTCATCGGAGGTCTCCGTCCCCGGTAATGTGGCCTGCTACCTCTTGAGCACTGCATTGGATTTCCCCGAAGAGGAGAGGATGATGCAGCAAAGTAGCGTAAGTATTTCCCTCAGTTTTTGAGAACCAAGGTATCAATCCAGTAGGAGACCATGCACAAGTCCCTCGTACCTACACAAAATGATAGCTACTCGCAACCAACGCGATTAGGGGTTGTCAATCCCTTCACGGTCACTTACGAGGGTGAGATCTGATAGAGATGATAAATAATATTTTTGGTATTTTTGCTAGATAGATGCAAAGTAAAAAGTAAAAGGCAAAGTAAAAACAAAGCAAGTAATAAAGCGATAGAGATTGATATGATGAGAATAGACCCGGGGGCCATAGATTTCACTAGTGGCTTCTCTCAAGAGCATAAGTATTCTACGGTGGGTGAACAAATTACTGTTGAGCAATTGACAGAATTGAGCAGAGTTATGAGTATATCTAGGTAATGATCATGTATATAGGCATCACGTCCGAGACAAGTAGATCGAAACGATTCTGCATCTACTACTATTACTCCGCTCATTGACCGCTATCCAGCATATATCTAGAGTATTAAGTTAAAAACAGAGTAACGCCTTAAGCAAGATGACATGACGTAGAGGTATAAATTCATGCAATATGATAAAAACCCCATCTTGTTATCCTCGATGGCAACAATACAATACGTGCCTTGCAACCCTTTCTGTCACTAGGTAAGGACACCGCAAGATTGAACCCAAAGCTAAGCACTTCTCCCATTGCAAGAACTACCAATCAGTTGGCCAAACCAAAAAGGATAGTTCAAAGAGACTTGCAAAGATAACTCAATCATACATAAAAGAATTCAGAGAAGATTCAAATATTTTCCATAGATAAGTTGGATCATAAACCCACAATTCATCGGTCTCAACAAACACACCGCAAAAAGAAGATTACATCGAATAGATCTCCATGAGAGAGGGGGAGAACATTGTATTGAGATCCAAAAAGAGAGGAGAAGCCATCTAGCTACTAGCTATGGACCCAAAGGTCTGAAGTAAATTACTCACACTTCATCGGAGGGGCTATGGTGTTGATGTAGAAGCCCTCCGTGGTAGATGCCCCCTCCGGCGGAGCTCCGGAACAGGCCCCAAGATGGGATCTCGTGGATACAAAAGGTTCCGGCGGTGGAATTAGGTTTTTGGCTCCACATCTGATCTATCAGCGGTACGTAGGTATATATAGGAGGAAGGAGTACGTCGGTGGAGCACCAGGGGGCCCACGAGGTAGGGGCGCGCCCAGGGGGCACCCTCCACCCTCGTGACCGCCTCTGGCACTTCTTGGAGTAGGGTCCAAGTCTCCTGGATCACGTTCTGTGAGAAAGTCACGTTCCCTAAGGTTTCATTCCATTTGGACTCCGTTTGATATTCTGTTTCTTCGAAACACTGAAATAGGCAAAAAACAGCAATTCTGGGCTGGGCCTCCGGTAAATAGGTTAGTCCCAAAAATAATATAAAAGTGGAAAATAAGGCCCAATATAGTCCAAAACAGTAGATAAAGTAGCATGGAGGAATCAAAAATTATAGATACATTGGAGACGTATCAGGCATCCCCAAGCTTAATTCATGCTCGTCCTCGAGTAGGTAAATGATAAAAAAAGAATTTTTGATGCAGAGTGATACTTTGGCATAATTTCAATGTAAATCTTCTTAATTGTGACATGAATATTCAGATCCGAAAGATTCAAGACAAAAGTTCATATTGACATAAAAGTAATAATACTTTAAGCATACTAATCAAAGTAATCATGTCTTCTCAAAATAACATGGCTAAAGAAAGTTATCCCTACAAAATCATATAGTCTGGCTGTTGCTCTATCTTCATCACACAAAGTATTTAATCATGCACAACCCCGATGACAAGCCAAGAAATTGTTTCATACTTTAGTAATCTCAAAACTCTTTCAACTTTCACGCAATACATGAGCGTGAGCCATGGACATAGCACTATAGGTGGAATAGAATGGTGGTTGTGGAGAAGGCAAAAAAGGAGAAGATAGTCTCACATCAACTAGGCGTATCAACGGGCTATGGAGATGCCCATCAATAGATATCAATGTGAGTGAGTAGGGATTGCCATGCAACGGATGCACTAGAGTTATAAGTATATCAACTAGGCGTAGAGTAACTTCATTCGGCCGGTTTGGTAGAGCTCTTCGTCTTGGATGCAGTAAGCCGTGGCCTGCCTCGCCACGCGTTTCGCGTCCTCTTCCTTCTCTGGTAGGATCCCTCGCACCAAGTAATCCTTGAACTCCGCGGTCCAACATCCTTCCTGAGGTTCCAGCGCCAGGAGCAGGCGTGCCCGTGAGGTCGGGCCACAGGCCAGGGCTCCCGAGGCAGACGGTTGAGGGAGCTCCTCCCATGGCTGTGTTGTGCTCGACAGTGATGGTGCCGCCGAGGGTTTGAAGAGTCGCTCCTCGAAGACACCAGGCTCTTGAGGCAACCGCCTGGACGCCCTCCTAGCGATGTCATCAGCCTCTTGATTGGTGCCGCGAGGCACATGTTGCAACTCCAGCCCCCAAAACTGTTTCTCCATCCTGCGGACCTCCGCAAGATATGCTTCCATGTGTTCGTCCTTCGGCTCGTACACCTTGTTGGAGAAGTTGACGAGAAGTTGTGAATCGCCCTTGATGATGAGGCTCTTTACTCCCAAGGAGACTGCAGCTTTCAAGCCCGCTATCAGGCCCTCATATTCTGCTATGTTGTTGGAGACCGTTTCTCCATGATAGAAGCAGAGTTGCACGACATAGTAGAGCATGTCCTGAGTAGGAGATATGAGCATTGCGCCAGCCCCCGCGCCATGTCGGGAGAATGCCCCGTCGAAGTACATGACCCAGCCGTCCGGTGCCTCGCTTCCCGGGGAAAGAGACTGGTCCTCGCCCGCTTTGAGCCCTGGTGCCTCTGCCCATTCTGGCATGAAATCTGCAAGTGCGGCCCCCTTGATGACTCTTGTCATGCTGAATTCCAGCTGGAATGCTTGTAGTTCGATGTTCCATTCAGCGACTCTTCCAGCTGAGTTGGGGCTCCTGAGTACCCTTTCCAAGTGGTATGCTGAGACGACCTTGATGGGATGGCCTTGGAATTAGTGCCGCAGATTGTGTGAAGCCACTAACAGCGCGAGGAGGAGTTTTTGGGGCATGGGGTACCGCGCCCTTGCGTCCCGTAGCACCGTGTTGACGAAGTATACGGGGTGCTCGACGAGGTTGAGGGTGCTGGCGCCGCCCGCATCCTCCGGGGGTTGAGGTGCCTCCTGAGACGGCGGAGCACCCAACGCGTGGTCGCCTTGGGAGGCCTCCTCCACTCCGGGTGCGTTCCCCTGCTGAGGCTGATCCTTTTCTGCTGCGGTCGTGGTCTTTGCGAGGCTTTCTTGGCCTTGCTCTGCTCCCGCCGGGATGGAGGCTGCGGCCTTGGTCCGGCGCTCCTCTCTAACCGCCACCAGGGCTGTGCTGGCAGAGTAGGGGGTGGATGCAAGGTAAAGCACCAGGGGCTCCCGAGGGCACGGAGCTACCATCACCAAAGGGCTGGTAAGGTACCTCTTGAGATCTTGGAATGCCTTGTCGGCCTCTTCAGTCCACTCGAATGGACCCTTCTTCTTCATCAGCTTGAAGAAGGGCAGTTCCTACTCCCCCAACTTGGAGTTGAAGCATCCTAACGCGGTTACACGCTCGGTGAGCTTCTGCATTTCTCTGAGGGTCTTCGGCGGGCTCATGTCTTCGACTACCTTGACCTTCTCTCGGTTGGCCTCGATGCCCCTGTGGGACACGAGGAAGCCCAAGAGCTTGCCCGAGGGGACTCCGAACACGCACTTCTCCGGGTTGAGCCACAGATCCACTTCACGGAGGCTCGCGAAGGTTTCTTCAAGGTCCTGTATCAGGGTTTTTGCCTCACGTGACTTCACCACAATGTCATCGACGTAAGCTTCAGCGTTCCTCCCAAGATGCCGGCCCAAGGCGATGTGCATCAGCCGCTGAAAGATCGCGCCTGCGTTGTGCAACCCAAATGGCATGCAGGTATAGCAGTACACTCCACACGGGGTCAGGAAGGCCGTTTTCTCCACGTCCTCTACCTCCATCTTGATCCGGTGATAGCCCGAGAAGGCATCTAGGAAGCACAATAGGTCACACTCGGTGGTAGAGTCGATGATCTGGTCGATGCGAGGGAGCGGGAACGGATCCTCTGGGCAGGCCTTGTTGAGGTTGGTGAAGTCGACACATATACGTTCCTTTCCTCCCTTTTTTGGCACAACCATAGGGTTGGCCAGCCATTCAGGATAGCGGACCTTGCGAATGACGCCCGCTGCCTCTAACTTGCGGGTTTCTTGGACGATGAAGGCCTGCTTTTCCGTGGACTGCCGTCTTGCCTTCTACTTCATGGGGCACACGTTGGGGCACACATTGAGATGATGTTCAATCACATCCCTTGGGACCCCTGCTAGCTGATCAGGTTCCCATGCAAACACCTTCTTGTTTGCATGCAGGAACTTCACCAAGGCCTTCTCCTGCTCAGGTTCGAGGTTGGCGCCTATGGTGAAGGTGGCGCCAGTGTATCCATCCTCGTCGACTGATACCTGCTTGGTCTCCGCCTTATCTTGGGTGAATAGCTGCTTCTTCTTAGCCGGTGCAGCCCCCTTGGGCTCGAGATCATCTGTGCTGGCGGGCTACGCCACCGCGGCCGTCTTGAAAGCAAGCTTGAGCGCCTGCAGCGCATCCCTTCTGTCTCCGGACACGGTAAGGACGCCGCTGCTCCCGGGCATCTTCATGAGGTTGTACGCCGGGTGAGTCGCTGCCATGAACTGGGCCAAGGCTGGGTAGCCGAGGATGGCATTGTATGGGAGGCCGATGGGGGCGATGTCGAAGTCGATCATCTCCGTGCGGAAGTTATCATGGGTGCCGAAGGTCACCGGGAGGCGGATCTGCCCCAGGGAGCCGGTGGAACCGCCTCCGACGCTCGAGAAGGGCCTGCTGGGTTGGAGCCGCTCTAGCAGCACGTGGAGGAGACTGAAGGATTCCACCGAGAGCACGTTGAGGCTGGCACCTCCGTCGATGAGGGTCCTGTGATGGCCACCTGGCATATGGTGGGGGTGCATAGCATCGGGAGTATGCCCGAACAGGCGGTGTTGGAGGGGTGATCATCCGAGCTGAAGGATAAATCCGCCCTGGGTGCCACCCAACCCAGGGGGGTTTCACGGTGCTTGAGGACGGCGCCGATCTGGCGGACGAACGGCTTGACGTGGCGGCCCGAAGGTGGTGCCTGCAATCCGCCCAGGATGGCTGCGATGATTGGGCGTGCCGTCGCAGCATGTTGGGCGAGGACGAGGTTGCGCAACTCCTCCCAGGAGGCCACAGAGGCAGCTGGCAGGTGGAGCAGCCACATGCGAGGGACGCCGGTGAGGGCCATGGGCAGCTAGTTCGCCATGAGCTTGTCGTCACCTCTGGCCTTGAGGATGGCTTCTTAATATGCTAGCAGGAAGTCCAGCGGGTCAGCCATGCCGTCGTAGCACGGTGGCATGTCCGGCTTGAACTTGTTCGGCCACCGCACCTGTCGCAAGGCGGGGGCCAAGGCTCGGAGCCCCCTGGTTTCCGCGTCGGCATCGACAGCCAGAGAGGGCGGTGCGTTGGCCGCCATGACGGCAGAGCGTGATGCAGATGGTGGATGGATCGACGGAAGGGAGAGCTCCGGCGCACCCCTACCTGG
The DNA here is from genome assembly GCF_018294505.1 of Triticum aestivum. NCBI lineage: Eukaryota > Viridiplantae > Streptophyta > Magnoliopsida > Poales > Poaceae > Triticum > Triticum aestivum. Next base: position 654,200,800 of record NC_057801.1, on the reverse strand, counting down.
CGCGCCAAATGTCAGATGTTGGTTTCCGGCAAACACTTAAGGTTCGAACTCTGGGGTGCCCTCGAAGATCTCTCCCCTACCGATCTACGTCTGGTCGCCTCGTGAGATCTAAGCTGGAAAATGATGAACAACACGAGGGACACAAGATTTATACTGGTTCGGTCCACTGTTGTGGTGTAATACCCTACTCCAGTGTGTGGTGTGGTGGATTGCCTCGCGAGAGGTGTTCTTGAGCTAGTGCGATGAACTGCTTGTGCGAGTTCGGTCCCCTCTCGATCTCTCTCTGGCTTCCAAAATCTGGATCCCCCCTACTCTGTGGTGGCTAGCTCTATTTATAGAGGCCCTGGGCCTCTTCCCAAATATTGAGCGGGAAGGGCGCCAACAACGGCCATTTTGAAGGGGAACATCTAGTACAAGTGATCCTGACTAAATTTGGTCTTCGGCTGCCAAAAGCACTGGTGATGACGCCATCTTGGGCTCCACGGTGACCTCCATCATGCTGCTCCGCTGGCCTCGGTCTTCTTGCACTGAAATGGAAACCTTTACCTGATGCCTTGGTACTCTCCGCCTGTGCTTGCCCCCTTTGCACCAAAGAGGAAACAAGGACACTACGCAGGCCGGCGTCCGCCTGGCGCCCGCCTAGTCTTGATCGTCATGGCTTGCATCACGAGCACCTCGCAAGGCACCCTACCTTGATCTCTCCGCTCCTCGCGAGCCTTCCCGGCGAGGCCGTTCCTGAGGAAGCCTTGCACCGTCCGCCCCGCGAGGCTTGGCCCCTCGCGAGGGTCTCGAGTCTTGTTTTGATGAAGATGGGCCGTACTAGGCCACCACTTGAGCCACGCCGCAGGCCGCAGGCAGGCAAGTCTGGGGACCCCCGTTCCCAGGACGCCGACACATATTTCTGCCATGCATCCATGCCAAAGACAAATAATGGGGACCACTAGCTATATTTTGATGATGTATACTAGTGTATAGTAGAAAATATGAATAAAGCGGTCCCACCTGCACGCATCTTGATGCGAGCATTCAATGGCAGATTTGTTGCCGCTAGGTAGCATCACCGTGCAAAAAGACTTTTTGCCATTCCCCACCATTGGCTGGACAGGAAGCTGTTGTACGAGACGTGCGACCTGAGGTTGGGCATGCACTGGTCTGGGATCCCTGTTGATCTCAGCCCATACCTCCTCCACCGTCTTCCGGCACAGCGGGGGAGGCAAGGAGAAGGACCTCTACCGGCATACGCCACTTCATCCTGCATCCCCGCCACCTCCGCTTCCACTAGCACCCACCACAGGAGCCTCCTCCATGCCCACCAAGCCATCGCCAATGGCTGCTTGGAACTCCTCGACATTCCATATGTTGCTCATGAACTCGTCCATGTTCATGGACCCAAAATCCCGCCCCCCTCACCCACCTCGCACGCCAAGTACTGCAGCGCTGGCGCAACCGTCTACTCCTCACCTTCGAGAATACGCGGGTGTTAGCCGACTTCTTCCTCGGAGAACTTCATGTTCATGCTCATCTCTGACGCCATCCTATCTCTCCACTATGGTCTCTACATATGCTCTTGGATGCTTGTGGTGTGAGGTTCAGTCTTGTGCGTCATGACACCCTATTTATAGACTGCCGCATGCAAGAGATAAGCATCAACTAAAGCATTAAATAGCTATTAAATTCATGTGATTGGTAAAATAGGTGAGCTATAGATAGATAGATACAGAGTAGATCGTTCGTCTCGTACTAGATAGATAGGGAGCTGCCAAAGCGCCAAACATCCACAAGATGCAGCTACCGTAGCGCCGCAACAGGGCATCACCTTCTTGTTGTTGACGTTCTGGACTATTCCATCATCTTCTCCACCAGCTATAAAAATAATCAAGACCAAAAGTTGTTACCATCAGCACGCTCACATTAACTGTTTTAAGACTAGGCAATTATGTTGTTGCAAGCAATTGGCAAGTTATGGTAAGTGTGGGAGGGTTTTTTTCTTGGAAATGAAGGATCACCCCTAGCCTCCGATGCACACAACCATAAGAGTATGAGGGTTGATGATCGCTATCATGGTTGGCCAACGAGGGAGCGCAACTAAAGGCTAGTCGGACCAGCAAGCAGCAAGTCACGATGGAGGGGGGAAGTGGATCGACTACCCAAGAACTGTTTGAATGACTAAAATTTCACCGCCGCGGCAAAGTGTGCCTACTTGATTAAACTCAATTCGTGTGTCATCTCCACTTCTTCACAAGAGAGGAAAGGTGAAGTCTCCCGCACACATATCTGAAATGGACCACACACATAGCATCACGTCATATTAAAACTCAAGTACACATCAACATATTGCTAATTTCCTTTTGTTCCATTTGTTCGAAGTTTCTCACAAACCCATCATCATCTAATAATAGTAACTACAACACAAGTTCACTTGCTTGACCACATAAATACTGACATTTTGTTCCTTATGGGTTTTAGGTACTACTAGTAAATTACCGTACCATCACGCTCCGAAAAAAAGGTAACTACTATCAACACCAGAATTATTGTTGCGGCTCCATCAAAAACACAAAAAGCTAGAATGCAAGTCCTGCCAATCCTCCTACTGGCACGACTGTAGAAGATGAATGCCAGGTCACTGTTCACCGGATGCAGCTACCGCAGTGCCGCAAGAGAGCGCCACCCTTCTTGGTGTTGACGTTCTCCTTGGACTATTCTATCATCTTCTCCACGAGTTGTAAAAAGACATGACCAGAAGGTGTTCTCTTCAGCACACATATATTAACTTTGGCAAGCATAGCAATTAGGTTGTTGGAAGGAATTGGCAAATTGTGATTGCTGTAGGATTGTATTTTTTTATTAGAAAAGGAGGATCACCCCTGGCCTTCGATGCACACATCCATAATATTATGAGGTTGGATGACCGCCGTCATGGTTTGCCAACCAGGGTGCACAACTGAAAGCTAGCCTGACTCTCAAGCAACGAGCCGCAATGGAGGGGAAAGGGGATCAGCTACAAAGCATTGCAATTGGTGACCACCATCAATTCTAACGGGATCTTGCGTGATTGTTGATTGGAATAACTCAAATGTCACTTGATTTTAAAAATATTTGAATCGCTCAAATTTCACCAACGCGGCAAAGTGGGACTACGTGACTAAACTTAACTCGTGTGTCATTCCACTTCTTCAGAAGGGAGCAAAGGCGAAGACTCCCACACACACACACATTCGAAATGGACCACACACATAACATCACGTATTAAAGCACGAGTACACATCAAAATATTGCTAATTTCTATTTGCTCCTTTCGTTTGAAGTTTCTGACAAACCCATCATCACATATTAACAGTAAAAACAACACAACTTCACTTGCTTGACCAGATAAACACTGACATTTGGCTTCTTATGGGTTTTAGGCAATACTAGTAAATTATTATACCATCCCGCTCCAAAAATAAGAGGTAACTACAATTAACACCATAATTGTCATTGTAGATGCATCAAACACACAAAATGGCCAGAATGCAGGTCCTCATCATCCTCCTACCAGATCAGCTAAGGAAGCTTAATGGCGGGTCAGCATTCACCAGATGCAGCTGCCACAGTGGAGCGACAAGGCACCACCGTTCTTGGCATTTTACTTTCACCATGGAATATTCCACCATCTTCAACCCTAGTTGTAAAATAAATCACGACCATAGGGTGTTACCATCAGCATGCTCACATTAAAAATTTTAAGACTTGGCAATTTGGTTGTAGCAAGCGATTGGCAAATGATGGTAAGTGTGGGAGGTTTTTTCTAAGAAACGGGGGACTCCGATACACACACCATAAAAGTATGAGGGTTGATGATCGCAGTCATGGTTGGCAAACAAAGGAGCCAAACTGAAGGCTAGACAGACCCTCAAGCAGTGAGCCGCGATGAAGGGCAAAGGGTATCGACTACCCAAGCATTGCAATGCGTGACCACCGTAAAGTCTCCTGGGATCCCATGTAACCACTGATTTCAAAACCTCAAATTTCACCAGATTTAAAAACTATTTGATTTCTCAAATTTCATCGATGTGACAAAGTGTGCCTATGTGACTAAACTCAACTCATGTGTCATCTCCACTTCTTCATAAGAGAGCAAACGTGAAGAATCCCACACATGCATCCGAAATGGATCACATACATAACATCGTATCATACTAAAGCGTGAGTACACATCAACATATTACTAATTTTCTTTTCTTGCTATATCTGAAGTTTCTAACAAACCCATCATCACCTATAAACAATAACAACTCAAGTTCACTTGCTTGACCAGATAAACACTGAAATTCAGGTCCTTACTGATTTTAGGTACTACTATGAAATTGATATACCATCCCGCTCCGTAAACAAATGGTAACTACTATCAACACCAGAATTGTTGCTGCCATTGCATAAAACACACAAAATGGCCAGAATGCAAGTCCTCCTCATCCTCCTGCCAGCACAGCTATGGAATCTCAAAGGTGGGTCGTCGTTCACCAGATGTAGTTTCCACAGTGTCGCGCCATGATGCCACCCTTCATGGCGTTGACGTTCTCGTTGGACTGTTAGATCATCTTCTCCAAGAGCTGTAAAACAATATCACGACCACAGGGTGTTACCATCAGCACACACACATTAACCGGTTTTAGACTTGGCAATTAGGTTTTTGCGAGCAATTGGAAAATGATGGTAGGTGTAGGATGGTTTTTTTCTTAGAAAAGTGTGATCACCCCTGGCCTCCGATGCACACAACTATATGAGTATGCAGGTTGATGATCGCCGTCATGGTTGGCCAACCAGGGAGCATGTGAAGGCTAGTCAAACCCTTGAGCTGCGAGCCACGACGCAGGGGAAAGGGAATCGACTATCCAAGCGTTACAATGGGTGATCACCGTCAAGCCTCACAGGATCCCGCGTGACCGCTAATTTGATAGCTCAAAGTTCATTGTATTTAAAAACTATTTGAATAACTCAAATTTCAAACACGCGACAAAGTGCGCCTATGTGACTAACTCAATTTGTGTGTCATCCCCACTTCTTCGGAAGAGAGTAATGGTGAAGAGTCCCACACACACATCCAAAATGGAACACACACGTAGCATCCCATCATATTAAAGCATTAGTACATATCAACATATTGCTGATTTTGTTTTTTTGTTTGACTGAAGTTTCTAACGAACCCATCATCACCTATAAAATGAAACAACAACACAAGTTCACTTTCTGACATTTGGGTCCTTATGGGCTTTAGATACTACTATAGTAAATTACTATACCACCCCGCTCCGAAAAGAATAAATAACTATACTATCGACACCGCAAATGTCGTTGTAGTTGCGTCAAACACACAAAAAGGCTAGAATGCAAGTCTTGCTCATCCTCCTGCCAACATGACTATGGAAGCTGAATGGCAGGTCACCGTTCACCAGATGCTGTTGTCGCGGCACCACGACAGGGCGCCACCCTTCTTAGCATTGAAATTCTCCTTGGACATACTGTTAAATCATCTTCTCCACCAGCTGTAAAAAAACTACGACCACGGGGTGTTACCATCTGCACGTACACAATAACTATTTTAATACTTGCCAATTAGGTTGTTGCAAGCAATTGGCAAATGATGGTAAGTTTAGGATGCTTTTTTCCTAGAAAAAAGGAGGACCACCTTTGGCCTCCAATGCACACAATCTTAATTGTATGAGGGTTGATGATCGCTCTCATGGTTGGCCTACCAGGGAGCATAACTCAAGGCTAGTCGGACCCTCAGGCAAGCCGCGACAGAGGGGAAAGGGGTTCGACTACACAAGCATTCGGATGGGTGACCATCGTCAAGTCTCACGGGATCCCACGTGACCATTGATTTGAATAGCTCAAATTTCACTAGATTAAAAACTATTTAGACGCTCATATTTCACCGACACGGCAAAGTGTGCCCACGTTATTAACTCGTGCATCATCTCCACTTCTTCAGAAGAAAGCAAAGGCGAAGATACCCACCCACACACACACACACATCTGAATTGGACCACACACATAGCATCGGTCCATATTAAAGCACGAGTGCACATCAAAATATTGCTAATTTTGTTTTCTTCCATTTGCCTGAAGTTTCTGGCAAACCCCTCATCACCTACAAATAGTAACAACAATGCAACTACTAGTAAATCACTATACCACCCCGCTCCAAAAAGAAAAGGTAACTACTATCAACACAATAATTGTCGTTGTAGTTGCATCAAACACACAAGATGGCTAGTATGTAGTTCATATTCATCCTCCTACCGGCATAACAATGGAAGCTAAATGGCGTTCCACCATCCTCTAGAAGAGTTGTCGCAGTGCTGCGACAGGGCACCACCCTTCTTGGCATTGACATTCTCCTTGGACTGTTCCATCATCTTGAACACCGGGTGTAAAAAAATCACTACCACTGGGTGTTACCATAAACACACACCCATTTACTGTTTAAGACTTGACAATTGGGTTGTTGCAAGTAATTGGCAGCTGATGGTATGTGTAGGAGGTTTTTTTTTCTTAGAAAAGGAGGATCACTCCTGGCCTCTGATTCTCACAGCCATAAGAGTATGACGGTTGATGATCGCCGTCATGGTTAGCCAACCAGGGAGCACAACTAAAGGCCAACAAGACTCTCAAGCAGCGAGCCGCGATGGATAGGATAGGGGGTTGACTACCCAAGCATTGCGATGGGTGACCACCGTCGAATCTCATGGAATCCCATGTGGCCGATGATTTGAATAGCTCAAATTCCACTGGATTTAAAAACTATTTGTATAGCTTTCACCGACACGAAAAGTGCGCCCACGCGACTAAATTCAACTTGTGTGTTGTCACGCCCAATATGCGACCATATCCAAAAGGAACTCGAAGGTCCCACCAAGGATAGACCCGCATATTGAAATGCTTTTGCAAGGTGGATATCATTACATCAACATTACATAATAGATGGGGATACATACATAAGGCATACAAAGCCACACGAATACAACATTACAAAATATGAGAGCATCATCCGTCTACGGATGAATCACAAACAGAAACTCAAACGACATCCACCCTGCTAGCCCAGGCTGCTGACCTGGAACCTATCCCCTGATCGAAGAAGAAGCAGAAGAAGAACTCAACGCAAGCAAGCATCGCTCTCGCATCATGATCATCGCAAAACCTGTACTTGCAACTGTTGTTGTAGTAATCTGTGAGCCACGAGGACTCAGCAATCCCATTACCATGGGTATCAAGACTAGCAAAGCTTAAAGGGAAAGGAAGGGGTAAAGTGGTGAGGCTGCAGCAGCGACTAAGCATATATGGTGGCTAACATACGCAAATAAGAGCGAGAAGAGAAGCAAAGGAACGGTCGTCAACTAGCAATGATCAAGAAGTGATCCTAAACTCCTACTTACGTCAAACATAACCCAGAAACCGTGTTCACTTCCCGGACTCCGCCGAGAAGAGACCATCACGGCTACACACACGGTTGATGCGTTTTAATTCGGATCTGGTGTCAAGTTATCTACAACCGGACATTAACAAATTCCCATCTGCCTATAACCGCAGGCACGGATTTCGAAAGATTATACCCTGCAGGGGTGTCCCAACTTAGCCCATGACAAGCTCTCGCGATCAATGAAGGAATAGACCTTCTCCCAGGAAGACCCGATCAGACTCGGAATCCCGGTTTACAAGACATTTCGACAATGGTAAAACAAGACCAGCAAAGCCGCCCGATATGCCGACAAATCCCGATAGGAGCTGCACATATCTCGTTCTCAGGGCACACCGGATGAGCAAGACGATGGGTTGGCATAGACCCTGGTTGCCCAGGGGGCGCCGGACATCGCTCGTTTTGGACCAACACTTAGACAAGCACTGGCCCGGGGGGGCTAAAATAAAGATGACCCTCGGGCTCCAGAAACCCAAGGGAAAAAGGGCTAGGTGAGGCAAATGGTAAAACCAATGTTGGGCCTTGCTGGAGGAGTTTTATTCAAAGCGAACTGTCAAGGGGGTCCCATAAATCACCCGACCGCGTAAGGAACGCGAAATCCGGGAACATAACACCGGTATGACGGAAACTAGGGCGGCAAGAGTGGAACAAAAGACCAGGCATAAGGCCGAATCTTCTACCCTTTACCAAATATATAGATGCATTAAATAATATAAGAGATATTGTGATATCCCAACCAAAATCCTGTCCACCATGGAGAAATCTTCAACTTCACCTGCAACTAGCAATGCTATAAGAGGGGCTGAGCAAAAGTAGTAACATAGCCAAGCAACGGTTTGCTAGGAAGGGTGTCAAAGGTTAGAGGTTCATGGCACTTTGGGAGGCTTGAAGAGCAACAGATAGGTAACGCAGCATAGCGATAGAACGAAGCAACTAGCATAGCAATGATAGTAGTGAGATCCAGGGTAGCGGTCATCTTGCCTGAAATCCCGCTAGGAAGAAGAACGAGTCCATGAAGAAGACAAGCTGAAGTAGCCGAACGGATCCTCACGAACGCAACGTTACCGGAACTAAGAAGCAACACCGGAAAGAAGCAAACAACATGGTAAACACACAAACATAAACATGGCATGATGCACAATCAAGTATAATGCATGTCCGGTTTAATGAGGCATGGCATGGCAAAGTGCAACAAACAATACTACAAGTTAAGTGGAGCTCAATATGCAACGAGTTGCATATTGACGAAACACCACATCAATTATTTAGTTCTATCCCGTTTATGTACCCAACAATATTAAATGTTGTTAAACATGGCAAGAGGTGAAGCATAAGAAAACTACCTACCTAGGCAAGTTTGAATGAGGCCGGAAGTAACAAACAACAATTCCGGAAAATCCCCATGTGCATATTTTAGATTCGGTACTGTTCTGCCCTAAACACAATTTTCATTTTGTTAAACAGGAAAAAAAAAGTGCACCATGTTAAACTAGGCATTTTTCCACCCCATTTACATATAAAGTTTATTTAAAATGGAGCTACAGTTATTTAGTTATGAAATATATCATTTTAGCATGGCATTTATACAGAATTAAATAAACAGCAAGTTTAAACATTTTAAACATGGATGAAAATGACATATTATTAATTTACACAATTTTCTGAGTATTTTACATATATAAAACATTTTAATCCGATGCACGGTTTATTAGTTATTAAAAGCATGAAGAATAGGGGGTTTTCTGCAAAACTGCAGTTCCTGGAAATTAGCTAAAATCGCAGCGTATGAAAAAAAACATGGGCCGAATCTGGGCGGACTGGGCCAACAGAGAGGTGCTGGGGGAGGCATCTCACCATGGGCCTTGGCCCGGTGAGAGGAGAGGCCAAGGCAGGCCTAGGAGGGTGCTGGGCAGCTGGGCTGCAAGTGAAGCAGAGGAGGCCTCGCGCGGTGAGCTTCAGCCCGGTTCGGTGAAGGCAGCAGGCTAAGGGGCGGCACGAGCAAGCTGGGCCTTGGCTCGGGCCCGATCTGGAGGCTGCTGGAGGCTGGCGCTCCTGTTCTGACGAAGCAGAGGGATGCGGTCAACGGCTGCAGCGCGACGCGGCAGGAGCTCCGGCGAGGCGGCCTCGGTGGGGACTGGTCGGAACGGACTGGGATGGCAGATGTAGGCGAGATGGAGGGGTCGGCAGGGCCCTGATCTGGCCGAAGGACGAGCTTGAGGCGGCTACGGCTGCCTGAAAACTCCATGGACACCAAGTCGGGCTCCCTGCACGAGCAGACAGAGAGAGAGAGAGAGAGAGATATGAGAAGGAGCAGAAGGGTGAGGAAGGAAGGGAAGGCAGGGCGGCGCGGTGGTGCTTGAGCACCAGGCGAGGCAGGGAGGAGGCTGGCGGCATGACCTGCTGCTGCTAGACCAATGGTTGCCGGAGTCGCGCTCGCCGGCGCGGAGGAAGAGGCCAGAACGGCAAGGTCCTCGAGACCCTGGCTCCGATGAGGCGAGGCACGGGAGGCCTCGGACGCCATGGCTTGGGGCACGAGGAGAGCTTGAGCACGGGATGGCGAGGTCCTGCCAGACGGGACGGCGGCTGGACCCTGGTACAGAGAGAACGAGAGAGAGAGATGAGATGCAGAGAGGAGAAAACGGGGGAAGGAGAGGGCGCAACGGGGCTCATCTGATGGTGGTGGTTGCCTGCGGCGAGGCAAGGAGCACGGGGATGCTCGGGCCTCCAAGGATACTGGCGCAGCGAGGATCTCGGGTAGGGAATAGCGGAGGAGCTTGGGGCTCGGGCGACCCGATTGGTCAACCACGCAAGATGAGGGAGGCTGTCGGGGAGGATTTGGATCGGGAGGGATCCCGAGGAAATGAAGTGGCGGCGGCTGGGGAGGATCCCTAGAAAAATAGGTGGTGTGTCTAGATTAGGTTAGGGGTGATCTATATATAGCAAAGTGAGTCTAGGTTTGGGCCTTCTGATTTGCATCGGACGGTCAAGATACAAAGGTTAAGAGGGATCAAATAATAAACCGAAGATACTTTCAGGATATTTGCGGATGATCCGGAACCATCGGCTATGACTGTCCGGGTCGGGTTCGGGGGAGGTTAGTGGGCTGTGTAGAGGGGTTGGGCTGTGAAGGGAGAGAGAAGAGGTGCGTCCCGGTGACAGTTTCGGAGACCGAAACGTCCGACGATTAAACCGACTTTATCGCGGTTATAAATATAATGGCTGGGCAGTCAAACGGACTCCGAATGCGACGAAACTTGACAGGCGACCTGTCTACACTATAATAAGGCCGCATGACAAGTTGCAACCCATTCCGAGAACATTTTTATGCCACTTATAAAATAATATTTTGGAGGTGCCGCGGGCGCGTGCGAGTGTGTCTGGACTCTGAACGGACAACGGAGAGAACCGGCGGAACCCGAACGGATGCAAGTTTTATGAAAACGATGTCGATGCAATGCGCATGATGCTATGAGATGAGATGCATAACAAGAATAAAATGCAAAACAGCAGACAAAACCCAACCGCGGAGGAAATAATAAATCACATCACCGGAAATGGCAAGAGTCGGAGTTATGAATATGGAAAGTTGTATCCGGGGCATTACAACACTCCACCACTACGAGAGGATCTCGTCCCGAGATCTAGGATGGCACCGGAGGGAAACGGAAGAGGAAGAGAAGAGGTAAACTAACTTGCTTCTTCGACAAACGAGTGAAACCATGAACCTTGAGAGGTTGAGCAAAATGAAAGGAGGAAAACAATGAAGATGAGCAAAGTCGAAAACACTCCGTTAGAAAAGAGGAACAAGGGATACAATGAGAACCAAGAGGTTGCAAAGACATGATTGACGAGCACAATGGACAAGAAGGAATTGAAACCACTCTGGTTGAAACGAGATAAGAATGAATAATAATGATATAATTTGGACAACACTCCGACTGTAAATGGAAGGAATTGAACATGAACTTATAAGATGAGAGGATACTTGATGAAATCAACAACACACTGCCTCCGGAACGAAAGAATAGAAGCTAGATTGTTGGGATAACGGGCGGAGAAGAAAATGACAATTTCTGCCACAAATGAACTTGGAAAGCATCCTTGCAAGGAAGGATTGAACGGAGTTGTTGAAAAATCAACAACGAAAGGAACAAGCTTGTTGTGGGCTTACGGCAAACATCTCAAAATGATGAGGTGACAACCGGACACTAACGAAAAACAATTGCTTGTTTGAGATTAAAGAAGAGCTGAAAATTGCTTTCGCCGAGAGGATAGGAGAAAACTTGGATCAATGATAAGCACCACAAATAGCAACATTCCTTAGGGAAGGCTTTAAGTGAAATCTGACACAAGATAACTCCAATGAAGAGATTGATGGACTGAGAAGAACTCATGCTCGAAGGAGTTGATGGGTTTAACTACCTCATTCTTGACAACATATGAATCATGAAACATGAATGAAATTGTCAAGAGTGACATAACACCACCTCAAAAGATATTGTAGAAGGAATTGCACTTCGAAATGCAAGAAGAAGAATACTTGAACGCCTCAAAACAAAACATGTGTTGAGAACCATGTTTACTTTTGAGTATAGCTTGGCGGATCTTAACTTCAGGAGAAATCTTGAAGAACAATTGAAGAATGAAAAGAATCCTTGAGGAACCACCATGTAGCTCTTCCATGAAGAACTCCGGTAATAAAAGGATGATAGAAAGAAAGAGAAGTTGAAAACACAAGGTGAAGCCTTGCGATGATTTAGATGGAGCTTTGCGATGATATAACCAAGAAAACTTGGAACTCCGGAAATAAAAGAATTGAATCACCTCGAGGAAATAAGAATAAGATTTATTGTATGCTTATCCTTCATCAAATTAAATTGATGACAAGCAATGGATTTGGCATACTACTTATTCCCGTAGAAAGGATTAAAAGAGATATAGCGCAAACTTGAGAAGGTATTGATGGAACCACCGGTGGGATTGAAAAGAACGAATGAATGAATGAATTGATACGATGACGAAGGAAGAGAAATCTTAAACAAACCACCGTAAGAATTGAAAATGAAAGTAACAAAGGCACAAATCACTGGAAAGAATTTGAAAACGAATGAAGATACTTGAAGGGATTTAAATACGTGAGAATGAAGAGATCATCAACTGATTAGAGGGTATTTGAACGATTCACCGGTAAGATTTGGAGAACGATAGCTACAAGCTGAGAATGAAGAATTCTGAGATGATGGCCTTCGTAGGAATAAAATGGAAAGAACTCAAGAAATGCTCCGGATGGGTGAAAAGAATTCTCACAATCGAAAACAATTATGAGAGGATGGCATCAAGCTAGAATCACGAATCTTGAGAGAACGGATAAGATTTAGAGGAAAACTCTTCTTCACTCTTGAACTGACAACGGGAAACACCACCAAAATTATTGAGATACTCCGGTAGAATGGAAAGTGAAGGGGTTGAGTCAACAATGATAAGAATTTGAAAGCGATCTTGGAGAAGGCATGTGACTGATGGAATCTATTCTTACGTCAAACTTGGAAATGAATTTGAGAATGGCTCCGAGAAAATTAGAAGAGTCAGGTAAGATCCTGGGAAAAAACTTGTGGGTTAGGGCCCACTCAAAAGAACCATCGTTGGAAATGATTTAAAGAGATATTGCACCGGTTGAATTCAATGACTTGAATGAGATAATAATCTCGAAATATCTTGAACGGATTGAGAATGGAAAACACGAGTCTTGTGAAATATCTTCAGCACTCCAGGACAAATGAATAGGAAGAAGTGAATGATTAAGAGGTGCACCGATGTGGAAAAACATTTGAAACGAGGAAAGGGATATGATCAACACCGAAAGATTGAATTAAAACCACCGGAGAGGAATACGAGAATGAAGATTGATGAACTTGAAGCTCGTGAGCATCTTCACGAGGGATCACCGGATCAAAACAATGATTGAAAAGAGTGAAGAGACTTCACATGAATAAATGGATACTTGATTATAATATATGAGTCATTGAAGAAAAGGGTGGGAGGGTGGGGAAAAACAAAGACAACTTGGGGGCGGATGAAACAAACACCGTTGAGAAAACTTATAATTGATCTTGCGGATGGGGAGAATGATGGGATCATCTCGAAGAGAAGCGCCCCGGTTGGAAAAGAATTAACATGACAACCTAAATGATCAAAAGTATTAGTATTCACATAGCAATATGAGAACACCGTTTAGGAAAGGTATGGATTCAACATTTGACTCGAAGCAACTCGAATACCACAAATAAAACAAAACAAAGGATTGGATTGCAGAATAAGCCGGAACAAATACATATGATAGAGATTTACCCAATCCCATATCATGCATCTGTCGGAAAGATATTCTAGGAGCTACTTGAATTCCCACCTATAAAACTCCCGAAACTTTCTGGTTATGCAATCTGGTGTTGGGGATACAGGGGAAGCAATATATCTCACCCAAACTAACAATACCTACATCCAGCTGTATCCATCCGTCAACACATAACCAAGAAACCTTCGGAAATCGTGTACCTCAACCTTCAAAAAGCATCCGTTATACGAGTTATGGCAATACTCTCGAGCTCGCCCTAGTACTGGGTTATCGAGGTTATCTCACCAACAACTGCATAAAAGAGATTTTCGATGTCGGCAAAACTCAGGTATTCCAGAACTGCAACGATAAAATTGTGACGACAACACCCAGAGCTCGACTCCCCGGGTCAAAGCCACATAAATAGACAGGAGGCACCAAGAACAATGTTCTCGTCACAAAACCATCGAAACGTTCCAAGATACCCGCGTGATCCTAAATTTTTTTTAGTGAAATTTGAGGAGAGGAAAGACAAAATATCTACGTCAGGAGACCTCACTAGAGCGACGAAGGGGCTGAGGAGTAAAAAGAATCCTACTCTCCGATATATATAATCCTAAGACTCAAAATAGTTTTCTTCTAGACTCAACAACGGCCAACAAACAAGGGGGCTCCTAGGGTCGGTCGAGGCTCTGATTACCAACTTGTCACGCCCAATATGCGACCCTATCCAAAAGGAACTCAAAGGTCCCACCAAGGATAGACCCGCATATTGAAACGCTTTTGCAAGGTGGATATCATTACATCAACATTACATAATAGATGGGGATACATACATAAGGCATACAATGCCACACGAATACAACATTACAAAATATGAGAGCATCATCCGTCTACGGATGAATCACAAACAGAAACTCAAACGACATCCACCCTGCTAGCCTAGGCTGCCGACCTGGAACCTATCCCCTGATCGAAGAAGAAGCAAAAGAAGAACTCAACGCAAGCAAGCATCGCTCTCGCGTCATGATCATCGCAAAACCTGTACCTGCAACTGTTGTTGCAGTAATCTGTGAGCCACGAGGACTCAGCAATCCCATTACCATGGGTATCAAGACTAGCAAAGCTTAAAGGGAAAGGAAGGGGTAAAGTGGTGAGGCTGCAGCAGCGACTAAGCATATATGGTGGCTAACATACGCAAATAAGAGCGAGAAGAGAAGCAAAGGAACGGTCGTCAACTAGCAATGATCAAGAAGTGATCCTGAACTCCTACTTACGTCAAACATAACCCAGAAACTGTGTTCACTTCCCGGACTCCGCTGAGAAGAGACCATCACGGCTACACACACGGTTGATGCGTTTTAATTCGGATCTGGTGTCAAGTTATGTACAACTGGACATTAACAAATTCCCATCGGCCTATAACCGCAGGCACGGCTTTCGAAAGATTATACCCTGCAGGGGTGTCCCAACTTAGCCCATGACAAGCTCTCGCGATCAACGAAGGAATAGACCTTCTCCCAGGAAGACCCGATCAGACTCGGAATCCGGTTTACAAGACATTTCGATAATGGTAAAACAAGACCAGCAAAGCCGCCCGATGTGCCGACAAATCCCGAGAGGAGCTGCACATATCTCGTTCTCAGGGCACACCGGATGAGCAAGACGACGGGTTGGCATAGACCCTGGTTGCCCAGGGGGCGCCGGACATCGCTCGGTTTGGACCAACACTTAGACAAGCACTGGCCCGGGGGGGCTAAAATAAAGATGACCCTCGGGCTCCGGAAACCCAAGGGAAAAAGGGCTAGGTGAGGCAAATGGTAAAACCAATGTTGGGCCTCGCTGGAGGAGTTTTATTCAAAGCGAACTGTCAAGGGGGTCCCATAAATCACCCGACCGCGTAAGGAACGCAAAATCCGGGAACATAACACCGGTATGACAGAAACTAGGGCGGCAAGAGTGGAACAAAACACCAGGCATAAGGCCGAGTCTTCCACCCTTTACCAAATATATAGATGCATTAAATAATATAAGAGATGTTGTGATATCCCAACCAAAATCCTGTCCACCATGGAGAAATCTTCAACTTCACCTGCAACTAGCAATGCTATAAGAGGGGCTGAGCAAAAGCTGTAACATAGCCAAGCAACGGTTTGCTAGGAAGGGTGTCAAAGGTTTGAGGTTCATGGAAATTTGGGAGGCTTGAAGAGCAACAGATAGGTAACGCAACATAGCGATAGAACAAAGCAACTAGCATAGCAATGATAGTAGTGAGATCCAGGGTAGCGGTCATCTTGCCTGAAATCCCGCTAGGAAGAAGAACGAGTCCATGAAGAAGACAAGCTGAAGTAGCCGAACGGATCCTCACGAACGCAACGTTACCGGAACTAAGAAGCAACACTAGAAAGAAGCAAACAACATGGCAAACACACAAACATAAACATGGCATGATGCACAATCAAGTATGATGCATGTACGGTTTAATGAGGCATGGCATGGCAAAGTGCAACAAACAATACTACAAGTTAAGTGGAGCTCAATATGCAACGAGTTGCATATTGACGAAACACCACATCAATTATTTAGTTCTCTCCCGTTTATGTACCCAACAATATTAAATGTTGTTAAAGATGGCAAGAGGTGAAACATAAGAAAACTACCTACCTAGGCAAGTTTAAATGAGGCCGGAAGTAACAAACAACAATTCCGGAAAATCCCCATGTGCATATTTTAGATTCGGTACTGTTCTGCCCTAAACACAATTTTAATGTTGTTAAACAGGAAAATAAAGTGCACCATGTTAAACTAGGCATTTTTCCACCCCATTTACATATAAAGTTTATTTAAAATGGAGCTACGGTTATTTAGTTATGAAATATATCATTTTAGCATGGCATTTATACAAAATTAAATAAACAGCAAGTTTAAAAATTTTAAACATGGATGAAAATGGCATATTATTAATCTACACAATTTTTTGAGCATTTTACATATATAAAACATTTTAATCCGATGCACGGTTTATTAGTTATTAAAAGCATGAAGAACAGGGGGTTTTCTGCAAAACTGCAGTCCCTGGAAATTAGCTAAAATCGCAGCATATGAAAAAAAACAACATGGGCCGAATCTGGGCGGACTAGGCCAACAGAGAGGTGCTGGGGGAGGCATCTCACCATGGGCCTTGGCCCGGTCGGAAGAGAGGCCAAGGCAGGCCTTGGAGGCCGCTAGGCAGCTGGGCTGCAAGCGAAGCAGAGGAGGCCTCGCGCGGTGAGCTTCGGCCCGGTTCGGTGAAGGCAGCAGGCTGAGGGGCGGCACGAGCGAGCTAGGCCTTGGCTCGGGCCCGATTTGGAGGCTGCTGGAGGCTGGCGCTCCTGTTCTGACGAAGCAGAGGGATGCGGTCAACGGCTGCAGCGCGACGCGGCAGGAGCTCTGGCGAGGCGGCCTCGGCGGGGACCGGTCGGAACGGACTGGGACGGTAGACGTAGGCGAGATGGAGGGGTTGGCAGGGCCCGGATCTGGCCAAAGGACGAGCTTGAGGCGGCTATGGCTGCCTGAAAACTCCATGGACACCAAGTCGGGCTCCCTGCACGAGCAGACAGAGAGAGAGAGAGAGAGAGATGAGAAGGAGCAGAAGGGAGAGGAAGGAAGGGAAGGCAGGGCGGCGCGGTGGTGCTTGAGCACCAGGCGAGGCAGGGAGGAGGCCGGCGGCATGACCTGCTGCTGCTGGACCAATGGTTGCCGGAGTCGCGCTCGCCGGCGCGGAGGAGGAGGCCAGAACGGCAAGGTCCTCGAGACCCTGGCTCCGATGAGGCGAGGCAAGGGAGGCCTCGGACGCCATGGCTTGGGGCACGAGGAGAGCTTGAGCGCGGGACGGCGAGGTCCTGCCAGACGGGACGGCGGCTGGACCCTGGTACAGAGAGAACGAGAGAGAGAGATGAGATGCAGAGAGGAGAAAACGGGGGAAGGAGAGGGCGCAACGGGGCTCATCTGATGGTGGTGGTTGCCTGCGGCGAGGCGAGGAGCACGGGGAGGCTCGGGCCTCTGAGGATACTAGCGCGGCGAGGATCTCGAGCAGCGAATAGCGGAGGAGCTCGGGGCTCGGGCGACCCGATTGGTCAACCACGCAAGATGAGGGAGGCTGTCGGGGAGGATTTAGATCGGGAGGGATCCCGAGGAAATGAAGTGGCGGCGGCTGGGGAGGATCCCTAGAAAAATAGGTGGTGTGTCTAGATTAGGTTAGGGGTGATCTATATATAGCAAAGTGAGTCTAGGTTTGGGCCTTCTGATTTGCATCGGACGGTCAAGATACAAAGGTTAAGAGGGATCAAATAATAAACCGAAGATACTTTCGGGATATTTGGGGATGATCCGGAACCATCGGCGATGACTATCCGGGTCGGGTTCGGGGAAGGTTAGTGGGCTGTGTAGAGGGGTTGGGCTGAGAAGGGAGAGAGAAGAGGTGCGGCCCGGTGACAGTTTCGGAGACCGAAACGTCCGACGATTAAACCGACTATATCGCGGTTATATATATAACGGTTGGGCAGTCAAACGGACTCCGAATGCGACGAAACTTGACAGGCGACCTGTCTACACTATAATAAGACCGCAAGACAAGTTGCAACCCATTCCGAGAACATTTTTATGCCACTTATAAAATAATATTTCGGAGGTGCCGCGGGCGCGTGCGAGTGTGTCTGGACTCTGAACGGACAACGGAGAGAACCGGCGGAACCCGAACGGATGCAAGTTTTATGAAAACGATGCCGATGCAATGCGCATGATGCTATGAGATGAGATGCATAACAAGAACAAAATGCAAAACAGCAGACAAAACCCAACCGCGGAGGAAATAATAAATCACATCACCGGAAATGGCAAGAGTCGGAGTTATGAATATGAAAAGTTGTATCCGGGACGTTACATGTGTCTCCATTTCTTGAGAAGAGAGAAAAGGTGAAGAGTCTCACACACACCTCCAAAATAGACACACACATAGCATCAAATCAATATTAAAGCGCGAGTACACATCAACATATTGCTAACTTTCTTTTGTTCCATTTGTCTAATATTTCTGAAAAACACATCATCACCTATATATAAATAGTAACAACAACACAAGTTCACTTGCTTGACTAGATAAACGCTGACATTTGGGTCCTTATGAGTTTTAGGTACCACTAGTAAATGACTATACCATGCCGCTCCCAAAAGAAAAGCTCACTACTATCAACTCTCATGGAATTTCGTCTGACCACTAATTTGAATAGCTAAAAATTCATTGGATTTAATAACTATTGAATGGCTCAATTTTCACTTATGCGACAAAGTGCACCTACGTGGATAAACTCAACTCATGTGTCATCTCCACTTCTTCAGAAGATAGCAAAGGCAAAGACTCCAGCATACACCGGAAAATGGACCACACACATAGCATTGCATCATATTAAAGCGTGAGTACACATGACACAGAGTATGCCCCCGACCTCATGTGCTCTCTAATGAATAGTAATATAAAAAAAGTGAAAAAATCAAAAAAATCCTGAATTTTTTGATGCAAACTTTGAAAATGTTCTCAAAGCTTGCAAATTTTATCCCGAAATAACATTCTTGGAAGTCATGGTGAAAAAGCAAAAGTCGACACTCCATAAATGCTATTTTTGAAAGCATTTTGGAGTGCTGTTTTTTTTATGACTTCCACGAATGATATTTCGGGATGAAATTTGCAAGCACCGAGAACATTTGTCAAATTTTACACCCAAAAAAATTCAAAAATTATGGAAGTTTTATTTTTCTTTTTTTGAACTTAATATTCATTATGAACTCAATTGATCTCAGAAGTAGAAGGAGAGTTTCGGAGTACACATCAATATATTGTTAATTTTCTTTTGTTCCATTTGTCTGAAGTTTCTGACAAACCCATCATCACCTATAAACAGCAACAACAACACAAGTTTACTTGCTTGACCAGATAAACACTGATATATGGGTCCTTGTGGATTTTAGTTACCACTAGTAAATTAATATATCATCCCGCTTTGAGTAGAAAAGGTAAATACTATCAACGCCACAATTGTCGCTGCTGAAGTTGCATCAAACACACAGTCCTCCTCCTCCTACCAGCACGGCTATGGAAGTTGAATGGCGGGTCATCGTTCATCAGATGCAGCTACCGTAACGCCGTGATAGGGCATCACCCTTCTTGGCGTTAACGTTCTCCTTTGACTGTTCCATCTTCTTCATCAGCTATAAAAATAATCACGACCCACCGGGTGTTACCATCAGCACACACACACACACACATTAACTGTTTTAAGACTTGGCAATTAGGTTCTTGCAAGCAATTGGCAAGAGGATCACCCCTCGCCTCCGATACACACAACCGTAATAACATAAAGGTTGATGATATCCGTCATGGTTGGCCAACCAGGGAGCGCAACTGAAAGCTAACCGGACCCTCAAGTAGCGAGCCGTGGAGGAGGGGAAAGGGAATCGACTACCCAAGCATGACGATGGGTGACCACCTGTCAAGGCTCACGGGATCCCGTGTTTGAATAGCTCAAATTTCATTGGATTTTAAAGTTATTTGAATGGGTCAAAATTCACCGACGCAGTAAGGTGCGTCCACGTGATTGAACTCTAACCCGTGAGCAAAGGCAAAGACTCCCCCCCCAACACACACACACACACACCAAAAATGGACCACATGTGTTGCATCACATCATGTTAAAGAGCAAGTACACATCAACATATTGCTAATTTTCTTTCTGACAAATCCATATACCTATAAACAGTAACAACAACAGAAGTTCACTTGCTTGACCAGATAAACACTGACATTCGGGTCCTTATGGTTTTAGGTACTACTAGTAAATTACTATACGACCCCGCTCGGGAAAGAAAATGTTACTGCTATAAACACCACAATTCCTCCTCATCCTCCTGCGAGCACGGCTATGGATGGATGGCAGGTCACCTTTCACCAGATGCAGCTGCCACAGCGCCGCGAGAGGGTGCCACCCTTCTTGGCGTTCACGTTCTCCTTGGACTGTTCTATCATCTTCTCAACCAACTGTAAAAAAAGATCACCGCCACAAGGTGTTTCCATCAGTATGCACACATTGACTATTTTAAGACTTGGCAATTACAGTGGATTGTTACAAGCAATTGGTAGGTGGTTGCGAGTGTAGGAGGATTGCCAGGTGATGGTAGTAAAATATACATACCATTTGTTTCTTGGTCAGCAGAATTGTCTTCTGCAACAAAACAATGAAACAGTTTAGTAACGGTAAGAACTAAAAAGCATATGAAAACTGAATTTTCTCATGGTTTTCACTGGTCAGCAGCTCCGTACCTCCTCAGCTTTCAGACGAGCGTTCTCCTCCTTGAGGTGGTTCAGTTCAGCTTCAAGCTCCACGGTATAAGCCTATAGGATTTAGAAAGACATGTAGTGTAAGTGTCACCAACATTGTTACCACCATTACAGAAATGGCATTGCATAAAAACCAACAATTTTGGCAGCAAGGTAAGTACCTGCTTCCTAGCACGCGATCGTGCGGCTGACTCACGGTTCTTGATCATGCGGCGGTGGCGGCGCTCGATGCTTCTCTCGCAAGACTGATCCTCTGGGGCACCGCGTTTCCAGGTGCCGCCACTCTCCATCATCGTTCCATCGCCCATGCAGTTCATCATGTCAGCCTGCGTCATGGCGCTCCTCCCGTCTGACGACCCGGGGCTCATGATACCCACCCCACCTTGAGGAGGTGGTGGTGGCGGCACCACAACAATCCTTGCGTACCCATTGGGGATGAACTCCTTGACGTATCCCATCACCGGGAACATGCCATTGGCTGGTGCCATTGGGTACATCATTGGGCCAGGTTGTTGCCCCTGTTGCGCGGGGTTCATCTGTGCATGGACCATGTCGACCGGCACAGGTGCCTGGCCGCCGGCACCCGATCCCCGGACCACGCCGGCCTTGACAAGGAACTGCTCCAGCGTCATCTCGCCTAGGGTCCCCTGCCGGTCGTTGGTCGCAACCGATGGCTGGACAGGAGGCTGCTGTGAGGGTTGCGCGGCCTGAGGCTGGACATGCACCGGGCGGGGCTCCCTGTTGATCTCATCCCACACCTCCTCCACCGTCTTTTGGCACATCGGGGGAGGCAAAGAGAACGACTCCTGACGGGCTAGGTTGCTTCCTCCTGCATCTCCGCCACCTCTGCCTCCACCAGCACCCACCACAGGAGCCATCTCCATGCCCACCAAGCCACCGCCAGTCGCCGCTTGGAACTCCTCAGCATTCCATATGTTGCTCATGAATTCGTCCATGTTCATGGACCCGAAGTTGCGCCCCGCCTCGCACACCGAGTATTGCAGCTCGTCCAGCGTCAGCGCGAAGATGGAAGACTGCCGCGCTGGCGCAACCACCGGCTGCTCCTCACCTTCGAGAACGCGCGGGTGTGAGGTGACTTCTTCCTCGGAGAACTTCACGTCCTTGCTCATCTCCGACGCCATCCGATCTCTCCTTGCCACTGTGCTCTTGCTCTACGTACTCTCTTGTTTGTGGGTTGTGGTGTGTGTGGTTCAGCCTTGTGCATTGCGCCCTCTATTTATAGCCTGCAGCATGCGAGAGATAAGCATCAATTAAAGCACTAGATAGCAATTAAATTCACGCTATTGATGAAAAAGGTGAGCTATAGATATAGATAGATACAGTAGATAGAATTCGTCTCGTACTGGACAGATAGGGTACTGCCAAAGCGCCAAACATGGCCGCGAGTTACACCTGGTATACGAAACGAACCCGAGGGGCGTGCTAGTTTGTTCAATAGCTAGCCGACGACGGCCGCCGCTGAGACGCCTCACTGCCCGACGACTGAGCATTACGAACGTTAGCGTGAGAGACAAGGATACGAGTAAACCGTGTGTGGCCTTTGCTACTGCCTACTGCTGCCAAGATCGCCGTTTCTAATTCGGGGGTTGGATTAGTACAAGGAGTCTTACGGCACGGTGCTCTTCAATTCAGGGAGGTGACAAAAGGTGGTGTCATCAAAAATGGAAAAATAGATAGGTGACAAAAAGGTAAAGTCAGTCTACACGCAAAAAAAAAGTCAGTTATGCATCTTTTTTTTTCTGAGAAAAGTCAGGCATGCATGTGAAAATGCATGTCTACCTTTTATTTTTGGGCCTGGACCATCTAGAGGGAATCTAGGCCCAGAATTTGTCGTGCACTAGTGGGCCTGTTAGAAGCCCACAGATACACCAATATATACTAATCTCATACTGACTCTTCCGTGTTCTACAAAAATGTCATACAGACTCAAAAAAACATACAAAAATGTCATACTTTTTTTTGAACACTACCAAAATGTCATACTGACAGATACTAACCAGACTTTACTCAAATGGAAGACAGATATTAATCAGACAAGAGTCGATCTGATGGCATGGAAAAGCACAATCAGATAGAGCCCTCCTCCCCAGGATGGTGTGGAAAAGAAAAATCAGACAGGGTGGTATGGTATGGAAAAGAAGAATTAGACAGAGTCGACAGATGATAACACATGACTTCTCGCTGTCTGAAGAAAAAGACATGGGCTCGCTTTCAGCGGCAACCTGACGGTTCTCGAGGACATACGAAGAAGAATGGCTCAGCTCACATCACACCAACAATGGCCACCCCAAGCGAAACTGCCATGACTAGTACAGCGCGTGCAGGCAAGCTCAGATTGGCTTGTGGTTGCACGATTTTGAAGGATTCAGCTGATGAGAAGGTAGCCTACCGGAATACCCGATCCTCGCAGCATATAATAAGCACTCAAGCAGCAACCAAGGCGATTCAAGATTTATTTACTGCTGGTGCTACACAAGAATCACCCCCGGCCGGGCACCAAGAATTCCCCCGCCGTTCCGACCCCGAACATAAAACGGCGGTGAAACAAAGGCGCTAAGTTGCCGAAGCCGCTACGATCGCTAGAGATGGCATGGTGGAACGAGAGCAAAGTTGACGGCTCCGAATGAAACGAGAGCGACGAGCGCGCGGCCCGCCTGAGTACGCACGTACCTCCTGCTCCCGCTCCAGCGGCGGAGAGCCGGCCGCGCGCCGGCCGCGAGCGGCAGCACCGCTGCGCAGATCAGCTTCGGACACCACCGCCTGCAGCTGAAACTTTTATAGTAGAGTTGCGTGGGGGGAGGGAGCTGTGGCGAAACGGGAGGCAGCATCCCTCCTTACTAACTGGAGAGAGAGGGGGAGACGCATGTGCGTACGTGAGGAAAGGAAATGGTGCCGTTGGCTGTGTCGGGCGCGTCGGCACGTTGGGCTTTCCAGAGCCATCGCTATTCTTCCCAGACGGGCTCCGAGTTCCGAGGCTAGTAGGGGAACGGAATGGGTAGCTACGAGCGAGCTAGCTGTGCCCCTGCATGTTGCTTGCTTACTTCCGCCCCGGGTTTTGTCAGCTCTTCTGCCCACACAGTCGCAGCTGCCTCCCTATCCCGTCGCCCTTTTGGTCACCGTACATACGTGCTGGCCAGCTGCGGAGCGGCACCAGTACGCGCGCCCAAAGCTGGAGGTCCATGCAGAATCTACTTGATGCTAGAGTATTTATACGACGCACCTGCCGCCTACAGCCTCAACCTTTGGGCTGAAGCTTGTTGGAACAGGGGAACTTTGGGAAATCTTTGGTGCAGAGATGTGGATTAGCTACAGAATGGCAAAAGCTATCGGCAGTTCGGCACCTTGCGACTCGCTTTCTGCGGCTGATGTACTACGTACTGGCGTGGCCGGTTCTCGTTCCACACGATCAAAGAGTTGGCTAACACATCTGCTCACGAAAAGGGACATGTCATGCATGTCAGCTGTGTCGCCGCAGAGATTAGAGAAGACGAGATAGGACCGGGCGTTCAGGTGAGGATAAGTCGACGCGTGCAGGGTACGTGCCTCGAAGGAGATATGACCTCCTGCCCGCAGTCGCCGGTTCTCTGTGGCAAATCTGCGACTGTTTAACAGTGCACTTGTGTCCACAGACAAGGCACGCGGAGCCGGCCGTACCAATCTTCTTCTACAGAAAAAGAAAAACGCTTACGCATCTTCAAGGCCGATCCGTAAATTTTCTACCGCATCTGTCCGATGACAGCGAGACCCCTTATCCATGGACACTGATGTCGGTGGCCGCCATCCAACATTGACCGCATACATTTCAATAATTTTTGAAATTAAACGGACGAGATTCATGTAAACCAGACGGATTTCATTCAAGTTTGAATGTAATATATTTAAACAGATGAATTTTTGACCGCTTTTACTAAAAACTGAAAAAAAACTAAATCCTATATCGGACGACCACCTCGTAAGCGTGGCCGCCCTATCTTACCGCATGGCGTTGTCGCCCGTGCCGCCACCGCCGTCATCGTCCCTCCAGCGACGCAAGGATGCCTGAGGGCCGCGACAGCCTTGTCCAGCGGCTGCCTGCCGCTCGCGGAGGAACCGCTTCGCCTCCTCTTTCCCGGTGCGGAGGGCCGCCTTGGCCACTGCCGACTATATCGGTAGAGCCCTGGCACCAGCCTTGCCCCTGTCGGCGTTGGCAGAGCTGTCGCTAAGTGACCACTCGTCAAGGCGGCAGCGCCGCCTGGTGGTCGCCTCCCCGATTGTGACAAAGCGGTCGAGTGCCCACACGGCGGCGAGGTCCGAGTCGTTGCAGACCCATTTCGTCGTCATGTCCGTACCGGCGAACGCGAAGTGGCGACCGGCATTGCACCGGTCGCACCTCGCTTGCTACCTCGCCACGTGCTCCTCCTCGGATACCATGGCCCGAGAGCCGTAGGCACTGCCGGAACTGCCTCCTCCAAGGTAGTGCAGGATGCGGCCATGTGCCTTTGTGAGCACGGCTGACAGCTCCTCCTTTATCGGGCGACAGTGGCGTCATGGTCGCGAGGAGGGCCCGTCGACTCGTGCATAGCGGCTGTGCGGCAGGGGCGACACCGGCTCATCCTTCACACGGAGGAGGTGCTGGGGGGACGTCGGCTCCTTCTTCACACGGTCGTCGATGTGGAGGTCGCGGCCTGTCGGAGTGAGGAATGTGTCTCTATGCGTCACCGGCGAACGGCTTAAAAAGTCACGGCCAGGCCAGGCGAAGGGGCGGTCATCCCGCTTCAATGCAATGCAGCGGCCGGAGTTGGTATCTCGGGACGCGGCGTCCGCATTGAAGCGGCAACCCCGAGAGGTCACGACCGTCAGCGCCGCCTTCCCATCCGGTCAAATCGTGGGCATCAATGTCGGCCGCTACATGCTCTGGGCCGGCATGAATGCGGCGCGAGCATTCGATGAAAAGCGGGGGAGAGGTGGTTAGAGCGGTTTGGAACGGACGTGGCAGTGGTCCAGACGCCCACAAAGCCCACCCCCCTAGTTTGTCTCCGATTTATGGGGAAAAATAAGTCCAGACCGCGTGGTGGACCGATACAGGCCCGCGTTGGATGGCACAACACGTCCGGATCGCATGGTCTGAGGGTCAGTATTGGAGATGCCCTTAGTAGGAGAGGGTCAAGGCGGAGGTTTGAACCCCTAGCCGTCACTTGTCTTCTCTGTCTCTCGCCGCTATCATGATGCATCGTCCATGCAGCGTTGGTAGTAGCGGGAATGTTGCTCATTGTAGGGGCCTGATAGGGCAGAGTTGATGGGTTGTTGTGGGTCAAGGACGGAGATGAGTGGCCGAGGTGCGGTCTTCGACGAACGATGCTCGACGGCGGCGTTGGTGATCCAGCGTTGCGATCTTAAACAGTGGACTAACCTGGCTGGCTCATCAGAGAAGAGGGCGTCGGTGCATGGTCCTGGGTGACAATGAGCTCGACATCAGGCCCAAATCCGGCATGCAGCGGCATGGGCAATTTGTCTCCGGTTTTCTTTAGCAAGTCTCATGGTTTGTGGCGGCGAGGCGTCGGCCCGTTTCAATTTAGGAATAATGTCCTACAGCATGCTGGCTAGCTGGAAGTTCATGGAATCCCAATGTGCTTAATTAGGATCGTGTGTGCCGATATCTAGTTCTCGTGATGTGCCTTTTTCTTTTGCAAATTTTCTTGGTGGCGTTTGTCCTATGAAGCCGATAATGTGGTTATACATCTTAGTTCTCCGGCATTAGCTCTGGCCGATGATGTTGTCCAGTCTTGACGTAGTCGGGGAGCATGTGAGGTTTGTGTTCCCCAACTCTGGTCGAACATGGGACGTTCTACGGGTCCTCTTTGGTGTTCTCTTCTTCGGTGCGGCAATTTTCTACCCGGATTGTGGTCGTAGACGTCTTCTAGTCTACATCGACGATTTCTCGGTCACTTCTTTTATAAGGTCATGAGTTTTAACGAGTTGGCTCCAGTGAGATGGAGGCCCAGAGCTGGCAACAAGATCTTTTTCATGGCGCGCCGTCGATGGATGCATGAGAAACAAGACTTCGACGTCCTTAAGAATTTATTTTTTTCTCTAAGGATGCTTTTGTAGGGACATGTGCTACTTACATGTGTGCTATTTCGCAAAAAATATATATATGCACATTTTTATGATGATGGATATTCATGAAATGAATGTAATACCGCCTTTTGTAAGCAGTTAAAATGTTTTTTTATCCTACTTCTAGGCCTCGTTTGGTAAAAAGCGAAAAAGTTAGGAATTTGGAGAACTAAATACCTATATAAATAGTTCCTATGGTATATTTTGGAATAAAGAAATGCTTCACCAGATTTTTTATGAATTGGACAATCCCTAGGGACTTTGCTGGAAATCAAGCATGTGGTCTTACCTTATGTTTTTCTTCCTTGTGTCTTGAATTCATGTATATTTCATTATATGGTATCCAATGGTAATCTTTTAGCATTCCTATGTTTTACGTTAGAACTCAAATTGAACAACATTTCTTATTCAACAGATTAAATGGCAACAAAATCCTGTGATTTTCGTTGCTCTGTTTCAAGCGGGTATGTTATTGGACGCAAACATGGCACAAACGTAGGTTAGTTGTCCCCATGGCGCAACGACGCGCGACAGAAATGATTCACACTAGAACAAGCCACGAGCTACGCCATGAGCAGGCAATAGAGAAGTCGTGTGACTAGACTCTTCAACCTGCAAGCGTGAGCGCGGGGCCACTAGATCTAAATCCGGCTCTAGGTTCATCCTGACTCCATGACGAGTTTCTTCCTCCTTCAGAAGAACACCCCAAACACCACCACCCCACTCTCCCTCCCTGATCCGACGTGTTGCGGGTTCACGTATTGATAGATCACCATAGCTTCTCCTAATACCCCATCTTATAAGCAACATCGTTTTCCCCCATAATCCCCCGCCCCACTCCACATGATCCCCTCTCCTTTGTACAACCCACAACCTCCCCCTGACACCATAGGGAGATCCTTGTAGAGAAAATAGAAGAGGGTACATGTAATATTCGAGGATAATTTCTCCTGGTGCCTCTTAGCGGTACATGACACACATGTTATTTGAGTGAACCCCCTTGCCCTGGGGGGTTAATAGCTCTACTCATGCTTATATGGGGTTAATCTTGATATAGAGTACAACGGAGATTTAAGAGAGGGTTTTGGAAAGTTGGGAGGCAACTCGTCGAGTTCTAGGGGTTGATCTAGATAGGATGTCATGGATTGATGTGGCTTCTATGGGCAGATTGCAATGTGTGTAGATCTTGGTCCTTCTGTGTGGTGTTGGACGACCTTGTACATGTGAAATGTGGCGGTGCCCTCCCCCACCCCCAACAGTTATGTTGGTCCCCAAGAATTGGACTCCTCCCTAGTTTTGAAAGGCCTTGACTTCTAGGGGAGGCACCTTCCATTAAGTTGGTCTCCCATGTATGGGTCCCTTGAACCCACACGTCCCTATGCATATATGTCCCGTGCGGTACATGCGACACAGGGATACAACTATCCATCAACACCAACCCCCCTCCCACTACCTCCAAAGTAAAAAAAGAAACATGAATGTTGTATGAAAATTGTTATGGCTTGTGCTTTGGAGTTGTCATCTAAGGTTATGGTAATTTTCCACCCTCCCTATAATTACCCTCCATATAAAAACATGGGGTCAAATGAAAAATGTATGGAAAAGACTGCTATGTATCATGGTCTAGTGTTTCCATTCACATGTGATAAGTTTTCACCCCCTGTAATTTCCCTCGAGAGCCCAGGAAACAAATGATTGTCATGTGTTAATACCTAGTGTTGACATATAATTACCTAAAAGTTGACATGTGTTTTGTGGTCTAATGTTAGCATATAAGTATGTGTCAGATTGCCATCAACATAAGCCAATTAGGTTTCCCTCCATTCTAACAACAATCAGTAATGCATGTGCTAGGATAATTTGCCATGTTTTGCTAAATAAAACTACCATATGACGTGTGTGGGAGTTCCCATGTGTCGTGGTTATTTTCGCAGTTGTGCAAACAATATCCAAAAACACAAATACCAGGATGGGAAAGAAAACAGGCAAGGTCATACTCCAAAATGGCACATAGTCGAATGGTGCACTTAGAGGAAATGGATAAGAACATAAGACCCAATAATGTACCTTGGTAGAACTAGTAGGAGTTGTATTGAGATCATTCCATATCTTAAATCCATATATGCCCCAGAAGAAGATGTAGTTTATGCCCAAGAAGAAGATGTAGTTCACTGGCATTCATAGACCAATAGTGAAAATGGTGAAGATGAGGAAAAAATTGTTTGCATAGAGAAACAATAGAAAGATGCCATCTAAATTGCAAAAAAATACAGTTAACATGGAGTGCACCCCTAGAAAACCCTATCATGAAGCAACCCATGTGACTTGGGCAAAAAAAGTTGATACTACCAGTACTTGGCCCTACTAAAGTTGCCATGACATGTGAGCATGAACTACTATAATATAAGTATAAGTTGACATGTTAATTGTGTAACGATTTCCATGAAGTACGTGCATATTGTTGAAAGAGCCATCAACCTCCGTGTCTGCCTTTATCATCTGATAAATGAGCTTGTTTTTTCATGTGGATACAATGAAAGGTTCATGAGATATATTTATTTCAAGTCATTGATGTTCAATGTCTAAGTTTTCGACATGAAGTAGCTGCAAATGAGAAAGAAAGTGCAAAAGTAGAGAGGGTATCCGTGAAAAATCAGCAAAATCATGGGGCGTGAAAGAAAAGTTTGGCGGTGGAGCTTGGCCCTATAGTGTTAAGTAAACAAACTTGCCACCCACCAAACAAAGATGTAAATCCATTCATGAACAACAAAGTTTGTCAATGTGTATCCACACCTCAAGAGAAAGAAAAGCACCACCCCTTTGCAAAGGGGTGCCGCGAGATGAATGTACAATATGCACACATGGGGAGAATGTGAAGAAAATACCATATAAGGACACTACAAAAAATTTGAGAGATATTAATTTTCTGACCAAAAAATTCAGGAAGAAGTTGCTATGCATGATTATGTAGAGAATGACATTGTGTTTCATACCAAAAAATTACCACAAAAAAAGTGAAATGTGTCTCATAGGTAACACGAAATCCATATGTGGATCAAAAAACTTGTCATATATGATGCGTAGTCACAAAATCAGGAGAAAATAAAAATTGTTGGGGTGTACTAGGGAGATTGCCATGGAATCTATGTAAAATAGGACACACATAAGCGGACTAGAAATTAATTTAATGTCACATAGTTGCCAATGACATGTGAATAAAGCATGCAAATGAAGTAGTTGTGTGCATCGACTAATTACCATTGGTTTGATGTTGGTCTATGTGGATGAGAATCAGCCGTCTTTTTATTCCATCAACTATCGCTGCCTGTGACAATGTTAGTAGGAAACATTCATGTGAGATCAAAAAACTTGTAAACCATATATATGTCCCTTCAAGGAGAGGAAAATACAAAAAAACTTGAAGGATTAGAAAATCATAGGAAGTCATCAAGCAGGGCGGGTCCAGATAGAAACCATGGTTAGATGATACCAAGATGCATTTCTGCCCGCCCAAGCACTTCCTCCAACCACCGCACACACATGCATCATCTCGTGTCTCATGTTTCCCTAACTCTACTAATTCGCAAACAAATCTTTACAAGACTAGATCCTGAAGTCTAAGCCACATCGCTTCCCAATCGACAACAATTTCATCATGTGGGGTTAGATCCTGCATCCTCCCACCCCACCCCACCCCACCCCTCCTCGACCAAACCCTATCCCCCAAAATCCTTGTCGTGGCGGGCACATAGATGAAATTGATGAATCATAATAACAAAAATTAAATTGTGAGTCACCACCAACCGGGGGGGGGGGGGTCAAGATAGAAATCATGGGTAGATGATACCAAGATGCATGTCCGCCCGCCCAAGCACTTCCCCCAACCACCACACAAACATGCATCATCTCCTGTCTCTTATTCCCCTAACTCTACTAATTCACAATCACATCTTTACAAGACTAGAACCTGAAGACTGAGCCACTCTGCTTCCCAATCGACAACAATTTCATCAAGCATGTTAGATCCCGCATCCTCCCACTCCACCCCGCCCCTCCCTGACCAAACCCTATCCCCCAAAATCCTTGTCGCAACGAGCATATAGATGAAATCGGTGAATCATAATAACAAAAATTAAAGTGCTCCTCCCCACCTAACAGAAAGTGAACTTGTATTCTCCCTTAAAACCACTTCTATCCCAGATCCACTCCGCACGATTTCGCAAAAAATCTGTCGTAAAAACAACGCACATCAAACACGTCAAAGATTGCGACGACCAGGAGAAGAGTGGGTGGAACCATGATTAGTACCTCGTATGAGTGCGGGAGTGGATGGATTCGGACGAAGGCGCTGCAGCGGCGAGCCAAACCGGCGGAAAACTCGAGGGTGAGGAGATCTGGTGTGGGAAAGAGGAGCGAGAGTGTGTGTGTGTGGTGTAAATGTAGTCCCCGACAAGCGTGGTTTTAATGGGGAAAAGGGGTGCGGTTCCCTAAAATAGTGAAACTGTCGACCCTAGCCCACCCACACCCCCAGATCATCTCCCCCCTTAATTTCTTAACATATTTCTATCAATGCATCTCACCTAAAAGGAAACAATGCGGATGCTCTATGTCAGATCATGCTATATTGTCCATGTGTGTGATCAATGCGACATCATTGCATCAGGCTAGGAGATTTGTAAGGAAAAGTTCATCCAATATAATTTCCGAAGTGTCACATCCTAGATTTTCCCCAAATCTGGTATGTTAAATTTTGCAGAGGGAATTGCATTTTTTCTTGATAGTTGAGTTGTTTGATTTTTTTTATGGTTGACTTGTTTTTTTAATTCACCTAGACGGTCAAGAAACATATGGCCACATTGAAACCCTTGTTTGAAATTTGGGAGAAACAGAATTAACCCTACATGGTTTAGGGAATAAATTGGAATCCCAAAATAGGTTGAAAATTAAAAAAAATTGGGCATAAGGTTATCCTTAGTAAGACCTAGATGATATTCAAGCCCTAATAAATATCCCTAAATGATTGATTGATTGGAATCAATTAAAAAATCAAATGGGGTTTTTTTTATAAAAAAGGGGATTTGAATTTATTTGGCAAGAAAGGGAACGCCATATGTCCAAATAATATTCTTGACCTTCTGCCAAATTTTCCAAATTGGATTTCAAACATATTTTCCAAATTGAAATTCAAGATGGAAAATAGAGTGCAGAAAACATATGCTCAGAAGAGCCAAATAAAGTGTTGGCACACTCACAAATATTCATATTTGAATTTAGAGAAATTTTAATTTGGGATGAAAAATCAAATTCAAATTCAAATGAAAAGGCAAAGACAAAACAAAAAAACAAAAAAAGGAAAAGGAAATAAAAAGAAAAAGGCCTAGCCGAGCCAGCTAGCTAGGCCGACCCAACTAAGGTAGCCGCAGCCAAGCCCCACACGCACCCTCTCTCTCTCTCTCTCTCTCTCTCTCTCTCTCTCTCTCTCTCCCTCCCTCCCATGAGCCGCTGAGCAGCAGGGCCCACTGGTCAGGGTCGTCCCTAACCTCGAACTGCCCCACGCGTACACGTCGGCCATGATCTCCACCTCATGT
Organism: Triticum aestivum; assembly: GCF_018294505.1. Classification (NCBI taxonomy): domain Eukaryota; kingdom Viridiplantae; phylum Streptophyta; class Magnoliopsida; order Poales; family Poaceae; genus Triticum; species Triticum aestivum. The sequence goes on along the minus strand of NC_057801.1, from coordinate 654,167,930 downwards.
GCCCACAGTCCACGGCAGCTCCTGCCTCCATGTCCATTAAATAGCCCTAGAGCCCTCTCCATTTCCCCTCTGCTGCACCCTCACATCGCCATTAGGCTCCTTGCCTGTGAACCCCCGAGAAAGGCCACTGACTTAGAAACTCCAGCGTCGATTCCAGTGAGTACAGTCACCCCGAGGCCAACCAGAGCCACCACTCGATTCCCTGCACCACGGTGCACCCCTGGACATCTTCGCGATGACATGAGCTTCCTCACGCCCGACTTCGACGAAGTCCGAGCCTCGCCGCCATTGTGAGCTCGACTCCGGTGATCACTGTGAGTGGCTTGCCCCATGATACTTGTCCCTTGTGTTCCCCTTGAATACGTGCGTCTTCTGATCCATTTTGTTCATCCATAGGCACTCGATTTCGAGCACTGCTTCATCACCCGAAGCCCTGTCATTGCAACTAAACTTCGGTGAGCTTGCACTATTCGTCTCCATCACCCTCGAGGCCAGCCGACGCCACCTTCGACCTCCACGAGCCACGCTGAGCCCATCTATGCTCTTTGCTGCCCCTGAAACCCCCTGGAACTCTATCTCCGACAACTCCCGAGCGCAGCACCACTGTGTGTGTGTTTTTCGCCGACTCTCCGGCGAGATTGCGGTGAGCCACCGAAACCCTCATCCCTAGATCTAATTCGAACCGTTAGATCTAGATCGCACGCACCCCATCAGTCCACTTAAACTGAATCGGTATCAACCAATAGGAAAATTCCACGTCACCCACCTGGTCCAAAACATTATCCACTCGATTTTTTGTTTAATTGAACTAAATGGCAGATTTACAAAAAACCCCGTGCAACTGCAAACACTCACAACTTTTTATCTGTAAATCCAAATTGAGTAATTCTTTTTGCAAAATGATCCTCAAGAAATGCACTTTCACCTAGTCCAATAATATTGAACTATTGAATAGTTTAAATTCAAATTCAAGTAGAATGAATTCAAATTTGAATAGGGCATAACTTGCAATTTATAAATCCAAATGAAATGATTATTTTTGCACAATGAACCTAGTGAAATATATTTTGAACATAACTAATGTGCTTCAATTTTAAAATAATATAATACTGAAATTGAATATATTTTAGCAGAAGTTATAATTCAAACAATATTTGAACCTAAAGAGTTTATTAGGATAATTAAGTTGCAACTAAGTTCAGAAGCTTAAAATGAACTTTAGCAAATGTTTTGGGAATTATTATTGACTTTAGGGAATTTAATTAATTTGAATTAAATTCAAACATGATTGTTTACAACTTTAAAATCTTAGGTTTAAATTGAATAGACTTTTGCAATATGACTTAGTGAACCAAACTGAACCTAGTAAATATTTTGGAGCGATAATTGACTTTAGGGAATTAAACTTAGGGATTTCAACTAATCTGCCCTCGGTTCCTTAGTTGTGTTCAATTTGACTCATGGCCTCTAAGTTTCTCACTCTTCCCATCCACCACTCGCCCCAAGTTCAGAAAAAAGCCAAATAGAGCATTTCCATCGGGTCAAAGCAGTTGCCCTTTACCTGCTCAGTTACTGACGTGTGGGGTCAGACATCTTTGGATAGGTGTGATGTCTACTACACAACTTTATTCTTGTAGACTTGTGTTGGGCCTCCAAGCACAGAGTTTACTAAGACAGTAGCAAATTTTCCTCAAGTGGATGACCTAAGTTTTATCAAATCCCTGGGATGCGTAGGATGAAGATGGTCTCTCTCAAATAATCCTGCAATCAAATACAAGAAATCTCTTGTGTCCCCAACACACCCAATACAATGACAGTTGTATAGGTCCACTAGTCTGGAGAAGAGATGGTGATAAAAGTGTAGTATGGATGGTAGAAATATATTTTTATAATCTGAATAAATAAAAACAGGAAGGTAGCAAGTAACAAAAGTGAGCACAAACGATATTGCAATGCATGATAATAAGGCCTAGGGTTCGTACTTTCACTAGTGCAATCTCTCAACAATGCCAATATAATTGGATCATATAACCATCCCTCAACATGCGATGAAGAATCACTCCAAAGTTCTTATCTAGTAGAGAACATAAGAAGAAATTGTTTGTAGGGTATGAAACCACCTCAAAGTTATCCTTTCCGATCGATCTATCTAAGAGTTTGTACTAAAATAACACCAAGTTATCCTTTTCGATCGATCTTCCCAAGAGTTCGTACTAAAATAACACCAAAACAAATTCAGATTCATCATAGTCAATCCAACACAAGAACCTCAAAGAGTGCCCCAAGATTTCTACTGGAGAAAC